>NC_141195.1:4289918-4449918 GCF_054491065.1 Syngnathus leptorhynchus | reverse complement strand
TTCGAATGAAGAAGGAATCGTTTCTGGAACGCACTGACCAAAAATATGACCAGCTGTGGATCTTGTGGAAGGTTGTTTGAGGGTGGAGACTATCCCTGCTGCAGTTTGGTGTGAGCCTGGACAGAAACTGCTCAAGTATAGACTTCACAACACTATGCAGATGGTCTGCCCTATTTGCCAGTAGACTGGAACGGCAAATACTTGCTTCTCCCAAAGTGTGATTTAATTCAGTTCAAGCCTTTTACTCAAATCTGAATGAGGGCACTGTTGTCACCTTGTCACCTTGGTAGCCACATTTTATGACCGATTCGTGACCTACTGTTATAAATGTGAATAACCGTAATAAAAAGTAGCGTATAAAAAAACTTATATCATGCATATCATATTTCTAAATGAGAACCTTATTGAGGATGAACACAATAACAACTGCAAATAAATGCTTTCTTGGCACTGATCATGCTCCTATGGTGACGATATAACCCAAATGTCCACGCAAATCAAAACGCACCAAAGTCTATCAGTAACCTACACTAACACAGTATTTAAGTCATAATTACAGTAAATATTTGTTTGAAAAACAGGCACGGCGCTCCTCTGGGGCAAGGAGGTTCAATAGTCCCATCAGACATCTGGGTAGTATCTTCAATCTTCAATATAAGTGAAGATGCTGTCGGATCAATTTACTCAAACACACTCTTGAGATCTGAGCCTGTTCAAATGAAAATAAAGCTGCAATATAGAAAGCTACGACTTGTGCTGTTGTATAAATGACGACAGGTTCAATGCAGCTTTAGACATCCCGAGGAAGAGCATTTAATTGTTTACTATTACTGGCACGGATAGGAGATGAACTATGACTTGAAGAAAAATAATTTGTCATAATTGCATCATTTCCAGACAATGATAGTGAAATTGGATCGGTTTCCAAGGCAACCCTGATGCTGTCTCATGACACATCCGTCTCACATGGCTCCTTGGTTGGGAATCATTGGGCTCCTTGCAAATAGTTCATCCTTTTTATTGTCATACAACAGGTTGAGGGTTATCAAGTGTCACAGTGGTTAGAATCTAAATGAAGCCATACACAGGGATTCTAATACATTAGACACAATTTACATCTAATGAATAAATTATTAGCCTCCACATTCCAAATTAGAGAGCCAAAATTACAGTCTACACAAGAGCAAAGCCTAAATGAGCTTGTTGCAGGTTATAATTTGGTATTTTATTACACAGATGTTAACCTCTGACACTGCTCAATATTCACTGCCCCTGGAAATGACAGACCCGTGACCCCCACTGGCAATCAAATCATTCATCTTTGAAAATTTCAGCACGCACACACTTGGGGCCCAATAATGGAACATTAATTTCCCAATTTATTTGGTCTCTGCTTTCCAGCCTGACAGTCCTTCAGGTGTTTTCATTGTGGTTCGCTTTTCAGACAGCCTGTGAACCAGTAATTAGTTTCTCCTGGCTGTCTGTCTCACAGTCTGAATGTGTGTGTATGTGTGCCACATCCAGACAGAAATCAATTTCAGGCAGCGATCTATCAGCTTTTGTAGCAAGCGATCCAATCATCAAATAATGCATCTGATATCACGCTGCCAAGGTGGTCTGTTCGGGGAATGATTCACTCTTGCTTTGCCTTATTCACGTTCTCGTGGACGCTCTCATTGTATTAGACGCACAGTCGCGCACACACACTGAATTGTGGTGATTGATCGTATTTGGAAACACGACTAACTCAATGTCATCACAGGAGAGGGGAACAAATCTTTGCAGCTTTCCTCCTCAATCTGAGATGTTCATGCTTTGTTTTCCTTTCATTGGCTTTTCCACATCAGCCACAAATGATCTTCGCTGGTGATTTTAATCATGCTGACCTGAAGTCTGTCTTTCCAAAGCTTCACCAGTGTGTTACTTTTCCAACGCGTGGTGGCAGCTTCCTGGACTTGGTCTACACTGCACATAAAGGAGCTTTCAAGGCCACCCCCCTCCCCAACATCGGACTTTCTGACCACGTCACCGTTCTGCTTACCCCCGCGTACAAACAGAGAGTGAGAACTTCCAGGCCGGTTCGCAAACGAGTTAGAGTGTGGCCTGAGGGGGCCTCTGATGCTCTTCGGGACTGCTTTGGCACTACACACTGGGAAATGTTTAAGCAGGCAGGCACTTGCGACAATCGGACAGACATCGAGGAGTATGCTGACTCTGTGACCTCTTACATCGCAATGTGCATTGATGATGTGACCCTCACGAAGTACGTCGTCACCCGGGCTAACTGGAAGCCATGGCTGACAGGGGCTGTCCTCGGGCTGCTGAGGGACAGAGACAAAGCCTACAGGGCTGGGGATGAAGCGGGCGTGAGATCAGCTAGGACGAAACTGGCATCAAAGATACAAAAAACGCGTTCTCTTCCAAGATTACTGCCCACTTCAAGGACAGCAGGGATGCTCGGGGCCTGTGGCGAGGCATTCAGACCATCACGGACTACAAGCCCGCGCCGCAGAGTTGTGAGGGCGACGTCCCTCTGCTCAACGAACTGAACCGCTTCTTTGCTCGCTTCGATGCACAGAACGACACTTGCCCGCTGAAGACCCCTCCCCATCCGGATGAGCAGCCCCTGTGCCTCTCTGCCGTTAGCGTGAGGAGGACGCTTGCTGCTATCAACACCCGTAAGGCGGCGGGCCCGGACAATATCCCGGGACAGGCGCTGAAGGACTGCGCTGAGGAGCTGATGGATGTCTTCACGGACATCTTTAACATTTCCCTGCAGCAGGCCGTCGTCCCGTCATGCTTCAAGGCTGCCACCATCATACCTGTGCTGAAAAATCTGTGTGTGTGTGTGTGTATGATTGTGTGCATGTGCAACATTGATGTCATAATGTACAGCCTCTCCCATGGAGTGATATTGTCATGGTTACCACAAGAAGACAGTCGGCTGCAAAAAAATCTATACAAACATCAGTTTTAGACACACACACATTTTTTTCTCACTTGCAAGTCCAATATCAGGCAATCAATAGACACGCTCATGCTCTAAGTGACCCACCTTCCGCGAACACGACACATCTTCACATGCACCTCCAGACTCATCTTTCTGTTCCAGTAAGTTGTCATTGACCCATTTCCACACATTGTTCCCTCTCTCGCTTGGTTTGCTGGCCGTCTCCCACTCTCCTTCAGGAGAAAGGTCAACTCTCACTGGGAGACGAACCAGCCTGTTAGAGACAGAATGGGCGGGAGTCTTAACCAAGTCTACTCACATTTACTCATTTTAAAACTTCTTTCACTTGAACTGAATCATACACACTTCTAACCCTCCAAATTTGAAAATTGTAGAATAGCTGTCACGGTACACGGTCAGAAAAAAAAAAAGTGAACTAACGAGTGCACTTTTACCATTCAAATGAAAAAATTTTTTGAACAGTACACTGTCAGAAAAATTAATAGGGGTCAATTTTTTTTCCACAAATGAACAGCAACAAAGTATTTTTTTAAGTCTAGAAAATGACAAATGGTCCAAACTGGCAAGGGGATCTCTTTTTACTTACAATGTATGGGTATAAACAACACCTCTGGCCCTCCTTGTGTGGTGTTTACATGTTCTCCCCGGGCCCACGTGGGTTTTCTCCGGGCACTCCGGTTTCCTCCCACATCTTAAAAACATGCTTGGTAGGCAGATTGAGCACTCCAAATTGTCCCTGGGTGTGAGTGCAACTGTGAATGGTTGTTCGTCTCTGTGTGCCCTGCGATTGGCTGGCGAACAGTTCAGGGTGTCCCCTGCCTACTGCCCGATGACTGCTGGGATAGGCTGCAGCACGCCTACGACCCCCGTGGGAACAAGCAGTATAGAAAATAGATGGATGGATGGATGGATATAAACAAGTGCTAGGCCTATGTGAATGCAATTCAAAGCAGTCCGCTGTTGTACAGATGCAGTTCTTGTGAAGAAAAAAAAAGAAGCTGTGGCACATGTACTTTTCTTGTTTTTGGAAGGTCTTCTGTTCACAAGGAGCAATGCGGCATGCAGTGCTGAAACCTTTCCGGTTTTAGGTTGTTAATCGTTACCTATGGGTGTGTTAACGTTAGCGGCAGTTCATTAAATATGTCTTAATTAACTGTCACATTCATTTTGCTTGCTTGTCGTTAACATGAAACAGTGACCGTCACGAATGCAAAACAGAAAAAGAAAAAATCACAGTTTGTTCCATGTTTGTGATGAAAGAGTCTACATTACCTTTAATGACGCTTACATGCCACAAAACCAATTATGACTAACAATATCTCTGTTGTTCTTGTTTGTTGAGAATGAACTGGTAAAAGTGCTTCTTAAGGATGTCTACCATGTAGTGGTGAAAAGTGTTATTGCAACAAAATAAACCTGAACAGATGTTTTAGGTATGTTGCCTATCCCTGACCTGACCTTGAGCCTCACCACAAAGGTACATATTTCCAGACAAAGAGGAAAAAAAGTGTATCTTCTTTTGTTGACAATGTAAATATACCATTTAATAAGTGTGTCCATTCCCCACCAAGACCCACAAATGAATTAATGAGTGAGGTGGTGGTCATCCTTGGAATCACAGCCAGCGATCCAAACTTAAAATGGTCTTCATATTTTTGAATTTTGTCATCACTTCACGATAGAGATGACTGACTCGTATTAATTGCGCAAGAAGACTTTCAAGAATACTTTAATGTTGCCTGCATAGGCTCGCCACAATCTTTGTTGACTCAAAACTATCAATGAAAATTTACTAATAAAATGAAAGGGCAATGTATTGGAGTGATTATAAAGGTTTCCACAAAACAACAAAAAATGTAACTGCTGTAGCCCCACACCTAGTTCGTAAACAAGCACACTGCAGCACAAGTTCTGACAAATAGATGTATTGGTTTGCTGTATGCCCCTCCGTGAGTCATCACCTTATCGTGGTGGAGGGGTTTGCGTGCCCCTATGATCCTAGGAGCCATATTGTCTGGGGCTTCATGCCCCTGGTAGGGTCACCCATGGCAGAAGGGTCCTAGGTGAGGGGCCAGACAAAGCACGGCTCAGAAGACCCCTTATGAGGAATAAAATATGGATGTCGTTTTCCCTCGCCCGGACGCGGGTCACCGGGGCCCCTCTCTGGAGCCAGGCCTGGAGGTGGGGCTCGAAGGCGAGCGCCTGGTGGCCGGGCCTTCGCTCATAGCCCGAAAAGAAAACGTGGGTCGCCCTTCCAATGGGCTCACCACCTATAGGAGGGGCCAAAGGGGTCGGGTGCATAGTGAGCTGGGCGGCGGCCATAGGCGGGGACCTTGCGGTCCGATCCCCGGCTGCAGAGGCTGGCTGTAGGGACATGGAATGTCACCTCTGGCTGGAAAGGAGCCCGAGCTGGTGTGTGAGGCAGAAAAGTTCCGACTAGACATAGTCGGACTTGCCTCCACACATAGTTTGGGCTCTGGTACAAGCCCTCTCGAGAGGGGCTGGACTCTCTTCCACTCTGGAGTTGCCCACGGTGAGAGGCGTCGAGCAGGTGTTGGCATACTTATTGCCCCCCGGCTGGGCGCCTGCACATTGGGGTTCACCCCGGTGAGCGAGAGGGTAGCCTCCCTCCGCCTTCGGGTGGAGGGACGGGTCCTGACTGTTGTTTGTGTCTATGCACCGAACGGCAGCTCAGAGTACCCACCCTTTTTAGAGTCCCTGGAGGAAGTGCTGGAGAGCGCTCCTTGCCAGAGTTTGGTCCACATTTCCGGCAGTAAGTCGGATTCGTTCCCGGTGAGGGTTGGACTCCTCAGCCTCCCTGGTAAGGTCTATTCAGGGGTGCTGGAGAAGAGGATCCGTCGGGAGGTCGAACCTCGGATTCAGGAGGAGCAGTGTGGCTTTCGTCCTGGCCGTGGAACAGTGGACCATCTCTACACCCTCGGCAGGATCCTCAAGGGTGCATGGGAGTTCGCCCAACCAGTCCACCTGTGCTGTGTGGACTTGGAGAAGGCGTTCGACCGTGTCAATCGGGACGTTCTCTGGAGGGTGCTTCAGGAGTACGGGGTGCCGAGCCAACTGATAAGGGCGGTTCGGTCCCTGTATCACCAATGCCAGAGTTTGGTCCGCATTTCCGGCAGTAAGTCGGATTCGTTTCCAGTGAGGGTTGGACTCCGCCAAGGCTGCCCTTTGTCACCGATTCTGTTCATAATTTTTATGGACAGAATTTCTAGGCGCAGCCGAGGCGTCGAGGGGGTCCGGTTTGGGGACCTCAGCATCGCGTCACTGCTTTTTGCAGATGACGTGGTGCTGTTGGCTTCTTCAGTCCGTGATCTCCAGCTCTCACTGGAGCGGTTCGCAGCCGAGTGTGAAGCGGTCGGGATGAAGGTCAGCACCTCCAAATCCGAGTCCATGGTCCTCGGTCGGAAAAGGGTGGAATGCCCTCTCCGGATCGGGGATGAGATCCTGCCCCATGTGGAGGAGTTCAAGTATCTTGGGGTCTTGTTCTTGAGTGAGGGCAGGATGGAGCGCGAGATCGACAGGCGGATCGGGGCAGCGTCGGCAGTAATGCGGACTCTGTACCGGTCCGTCGTGGTGAAGAAAGAGCTGAGCCAAATGGCAAAGCTCTCGATTTACCGGGCGATCTACGCTCCTACCATCACCTATGGTCACGAGCTATGGGTCGTGACCGAAAGAACAAGATCCAGGATACAAGCGGCTGAAATGAGTTTCCTCCGCAGGGTGTGCGGGCTCTCCCTTAGAGATAGGGTGAGAAGCTCGGTCATCCGGGAGAGACTCGGATTAGAGCTGCTGCTCCTCCACGTTGAGAGGAGCCAGATGAGGTGGCTCGGGCATCTCATCATAATGCCTCCTGGACGCCTCCTTGGGGAGGTGTTCCGGGCATGTCCCACCGGTAGGAGACCCCGGGGACGACCCAGGACGCGCTGGAGAGACTATGTCTCTCGGCTGGCCTGGGAACGCCTTGGGATCCCCCGGGATGAGCTGGATGAAGTGGCTGGGGAGAGGGAGGTCTGGGAGTCCCTCCTAAAGCTGCTGCCCCCGCGACCCCACCCCAGATAAGCGGAAGAAGATGAAGGTGAAGGTTTGTTGAATGTTTAAAAAGTCTTCCAGTCAGTATTGACAATAAACTTAAAGTAAACGTGAAATAAGCGTGAAGCCTCTGTCTTACAAGACTATTTACTAATTATACCTAACACTGCTGTCATGCAACGATTTGCGCTTTCTCGTCAATCTTTTTCGAAGGTTGGGTCACTTACATTTTGAGGCATGTATATGCACGAATATTGTATATGATTTTTGAGCACAACCACAACTATGATGTGAACAAACCAAATAAATAATTAATACTCAAAATAAAGCAGAGGGCAACCCAAAGGTAACAATACCTTTTGTAAATTATGGGCTGTAATGGAATGCAAATTAAAATAAAAAAATCTTCAATTTGTAATCCTTTCGTCCTCAATAGTACGTACGTATTAATGGCAAAAGAAAATCATGAAACAGCAGCTATTTTTAAAACTGCACGTATCCTTGACTGTCCTCTGCACAAAATAGATCGGCATTTCCTTCTGTTTGTTCTCTATCTCTCATATGTCACCTTGGCCACGCCTTTGGGAAATGCCGCCAGACACCTAATACAATTTGATGTCATGTAGAAATGCCATCCGCTGTCTAGTGATTGTGCTTGAGCACACTATTTTGCCGGTGTTCTCCAAAATAAGTATGACTGCATAAACAAAAAGAACATCTCATTTACGCATAAAGACAGGGAAGAAAAGAGAACCTGGAGTAGTTGAGTAAAAAGACCAATAAAAGATGAATTTGAAGGTGGATTTGATTCATTCTGACAACCCCAAGGAGAATGACACAGGTGGAATATGAATGAGGAGGGGTGTGTATGTGTCTGTGTGTGTGTGTGCATGTGTGTGTGTGCATGTGTGTGTGTGCATGTGTGTGTGCATTTGTGCGCGTGTGTGTTTGTGTGCATGTGTGTCTGTGTGCGTGCATACGTGAGTGAATGAGTGAGGTGAGAGAAAGAGCGATAAAGGTAAGAGAGAGAAAGAGATAGATATACAGAAAGAGAGTGAGAGAGAGATATAAAGAGAGAGAGTGAAAGAGAGCGATATAGAGTGAAAGATTGAGAAAAAGTGAGTGAGTGAGTGAGTGAGTGAGTGAGTGAGTGAGTGAGTGAGTGAGTGAGTGAGTGAGTGAGTGAGTGAGTGAGTGAGTGAGTGAGTGAGTGAGAAAGAAAGAATGAGAGTGAGTGAGACAGAGAGAGTGAGTGAGAGAGAGTGAGAAAGAGTGAGAAAGAGTGAGAAAGAGCGAGTGAGTGTGAGTGAGTGAGTGAGTGAGTGAGTGAGTGAGTGAGTGTGTGAGTGAGTGAGTGAGAGAGAGAGAGAGAGAGAGAGAGAGAGTGAGAGAGAGAGAGAGAGAGAGAGAGAGAGAGAGAGAGAGAGAGAGAGAGAGAGAGAGAGAGAGAAAGAGAGAGAGAGAAAGAGAAAGAGAAAGAGAAAGAGAAAGAGAAAGAGAAAGAGAAAGAGAAAGAGAAAGAGTGTGAGTTTCTTGGACTAAAGTGGATACATGTATAGAATGAAGAGGATCAAAAAGAATGAAAGCAAACCGATAGGTGTGAAGTAACAGATTAGTGAGTACACTCAACAAGACGGGGAAATAAAGCGTATGCGTTCTCATCTTAGAGAGACGGAAGAAGACAAAAGAGCCTTTCAAAAACAAAAAATCATGACGTGATTCTTCAGAAGATGCAAGGTATAAACACCTTTCCAATTGAATTACATGGGTCAACAGCAAATTTTCATCAGAGATGGCTAATTATAATTTGACTCTGATTAAAAAATGTCTTTACTTTTTTTCTAGCACATCAGGTGTTGGAGATACTTTGTGTTTTGCTTTTTAAATTTGCCCTATAAAAGCTTGTGCAACCTGTGTTGTAATTTATCTATATGACATTTCAGAAAATGATTTCAACTATTGCTGGACATGACCCTTAATTCATACATATTTGATTTTTACTATGGTACATATTTTTACGATAACGATGTGGTGATGATGAAAACCTGACTCTCAATTGCTCGGGGCTTATTTGTGTTGACAGGGAGAAGATCATCGTAACTCAAACGTTCGTTGAATAGGTTGACAAAATGTATCAGGAAAAAAATGAAATGAAAGAAAAGATCCTGGGAAAAATCTGAGGAAGAGGAAGACATGAAAGGTGATGATAGAAGAAAAGGAACAAAAAAAGGGCTGCCACATGAGTGTGCGAATGGGAAGTGGGTCTGGGGATCAAACAGGTCCTGGAGATCATCTGACAGGAGGAGAAGAAAGGAGGTGATGAGGAGTAAAACGGCACCGATGAACACAGAGGATGGCAAAGGTAGACGAGGAGTGAATGTCATGAAAGGAAAAATGGTCGCAGGCATCATCAACAACAGCAGCAGTGGAAGATTAAGGCGCTTGTAGTGTGGTGTACTAATTATCTAAGACAGCGTAGGCGGTTTCCGAACCTCAGATTTTATCTAAATTAAAAATGTCCTGTTATGAAGGGGGGGGGGGGGGGGGGGGGGTCACTCTAATACAGGAGTGATTCTTAAATTTTTTACACCTAATGGCATCTAAAAAAAAAATTTGCTCAACAAAGTGCCATCAAATTGACTGTCAATAAAATATAGTTGCATAGTAGGTATGCCTTCATCAAATATGAGATGTGTTTTAAGTTTTAAAAATCATATTTCCTATATCAGTCACAAATCGCACACTTGTAAAACAAATGTCACTTTTTTTTTTTTTTTTAACAATGATTCATTTCAAATGCAACCTCTATTGTCAGGCTAAAAATCTAAATCTATGTTCTAAAACAAACTGCTCATGAAAATAAAATGTAAATGTGAAAAGTTCAATACAACTGAAAGGCATTAATTTGCTTACCACCAGAAGGAGCCAACGTACCATAGTTTTAGAATCAGTGTATATCCCTATAATAAAAATAAGGCAACAAAATGACTTGTACATGCACTCTATTGTCTTTAGAAAATGCTATGATATTAAATCTTTGGAGGGTGGCCTTTCATGTTCTCTCTTGCCTTGAGCCCCCAAGGGGTCTAGAAATGCACCTGATGAATGATTTCAAACAAAACAAAAATGACTGTTTTGGTAAATGCAAAGAAAGAAGTAGAAGCAAAGACCGAGGCAGAGAGGGCAAAACAAATTTGTCATGTATAGCAGTGCGTTTCCTCATTAACTCTCAAGGACATACATCCAAGGAGACAATTAAGTGGCGCAAAAGCTCAAGAACATGACATCTTCTACTATTAAGTCCAATAGGGCTGAAACAGATCTAATTTCACATCCATTCAGACAACAAGCTTTGTTCAAAGTCATTTCTTGAGCCAATGTGGCAAAGCATCTTTTGTTGAAATCCTGATTATCTCGTTTTTATTTCCTCACTTGATGTGCTCATTGCAATTAAATTTCAGCTAGACACCAGAGTCAGCCGGAGGTTACTGCAGGGAGAGACTAACCTTTTCAGAATGTTATGTGACTTTGCATATGACAATGAGAAGACAGGACTATTATCATGGTGTGGAACAGTTTTTAGACTTTTCAATGCATGTCAGCTTTAAAACAATTGTAAAACGCTAAAGGGGACATGTTATAGAATTGTGACTTTTTAATTGCTTGTGAAGACTTAGTCAAGTCTCTGGAAAACTACATTTTATTTTTTCCATTGAAATTATTTCTTGAAGGATACACACATCAACATCAGAGCAACATTATTGCAACAGAAATAGGGTCATAAAACATACATCGTGATTTGTGGAGTCATGAGGACAATGAGTTCATGGCACTTGTCTAAATCAAGGACTTCAACACATTGCCCATTTGCAGAACATACGTTATTGGGACATGTCAAATATCAACCATAAATCATAGTATTCACAATATTTAGATGTGTGATTTTAATATGACAAATTTGATGACTAAAAGGCAGCAACATTCATATGTAGTAGTATGAGCTTGGGGTGCCTTCTTTACTGAGCTTCTGTGAGAAACAAACTTCACTATTCCGATGTTCTTTTTTCTAACTTGGATGTTTTCTGTGTGTGTGTGGGGGGGGGGGACTATTTTATAGCTACAGCAATTTTTTATGCCCCTGGGGGCCCCAGAATCCATTCGCTATCTTTAATGAGATTTCAAAGATCCATGGCCATCAATCTTAAAATGAGTCTGCCTTTCTCCATTTCAGAAAAATTGACTTTTTGAAAACACAGCGAACAGCGGGTGAGGAGAGAAGGTGTCCTCCTCCTCTGCACACACACACACACACACACACACACACACACACACACACACACACACACACACACACACACACACACACACACACACACACACACACACACACACACACACACACACACACAGGAATTGCTCATCACTCTTCTCAACAATTCAATTTAGAGGACAGCTGATGAAAGACATCTCTTAGTCGCCATTCATTTTATGTTTGAGAAGCCTGTTGTGAACTGTAGGATCACATGCCTGATCACATGATTGTCAACTTGCTGTCTGTAATCCACCTCTCGGATAATCCCGTCCAGTTACACCGAGATAAAATCGCACCTCAAGGCAGAGATGGAAGTACACCACAAAGTTGGTTAGCTGGAGCCTAACCCAAGTGACTCCAGGCAAAAGGTGGAACGCTTAACGTGTTCTTAATGCATGTGTAGTATTTCCGTCCATCCGTTCGCTGTACTGCTTTTGCTCACTACAGTGACTATAGTAGCTACAGCTAATTTGGGCTAAGAACTGGGATCCACCCTGAAGTGGTCACTAGCTAATCGAAAAACACAAAAAGAACATTAGCACTCACTCTTTCTTCCAGTTTAGAGTCTGAAATTGCACTGCCATGCATGCATTTGGAATCTGTCAGAAAACCGGAATGATTCCATTTTCACTCTCAATCACAGAACCCTCATCTATAATAATGTCAAAAATGTATTTGACTTTTTTTCCCAATTTTAAAACAAGTAGAAAACCAAGAAATCACAAGACCATAAGTGTTCATTGTCTTTTTTGCAACCAAGCTCACAATTGAGCCCAGCCACATCATATTTCCACTGATCATCCTTGAGAGGTTTGTACAGCTTAATTGAAGTCCCTCTGCGGTCAATTCCGTTGAAAGCGCATCTACCGTTCTATATAATGTCACACAGGTGAGGGTGTCAAAGTTGTCTGTGGTCATCCAAGACAGGATTGTCTTAAGGCACAAACTTGGGCAAAGGTAGAGTTAAAAAAAATGTGTTGCTTTGAAGATATATTATATTGATTTGTTCCAATGAGTACAGTAGGCTCTATTATCCATAAACGAAAGTTCAAAACCAGCAGGACTCTGACCAATTGGGGAAGAAGGGTCTTGATTATTATTAGTATTATTATTATTATTAGCATCATCATTATTATCATTATCATTAATGTTGAAGTTCATGCTGCAACTGAACATAGGTACAGAACCTGGAATGATACTACAGCAAGTGCCTGCTCCCCAAAAACAACCTAAATTAATGTTACTGATTGCCTGTCAGGAAAAATAAACCTTTGAATCCATTTTCCCAAAGGCAAATTTCATCAGCGAGGTAAATTGAGAGTAGCAACGTCCTCCCGCTGATTAAAACACTTTGCAGTCACCTGCATTCGGGGAACTAGCAGGGACACGTGTGGACTCAACAAAGTTGCGAAGGAAAGTCAGACAAAACTCAGGTTCCTTGCTGTTTTACTGTTAATAACTTCAATAAATCAGCATCTGTTGGTTATCATCCAAGTTGGCCCTCTTAAGCCAAACCAGCTATCCTGCACAGTTTGATGGCGCTGGAGCCTATCCAAGCTGAGTTTGGATGAAGGGTAGATTTGTTCATTACGAATTTGGATTGTTTGCCAGTCAATCACAGAGTGCAAACAGAGACTGACAACCTTCCACATTCACATTGACTGAAATGTGGGAATGTGTTCTATTGAAAGAAGCCATATCATGCAGGACAGTGTCTTCACTTTAAGCCAAGGCCCCTGTAGACGAAACACCCGCTGAGTTTCTCAGAGCCGCTGTCCTTCAACTTGAGTTCACATGCAGTTGCTCTGATTTTGTTGCATCAAATAAACGATCAAATGTTTCCACATACCCTCTGCGATGTGCTCATGCACAAGTCATTACTGTTTGGCACATCAAATGAGCCTTTTTTTTTTTTTTTTTAAGCAATTTTGTAATTTTGTCCTCTTTTGTGAGTGGGCAACTCGAGTCTACCGATGAATGAGTACAGCGGAGGTGGGGGTTCTGGTAAACAAGATGTCTTACTTACTCAGACAAGTAGCCAACAAGTCGCCATTGTGCCAAAGGTAAAATATATAACCATATATGTACATATTTGACGTTACCAATACAAACATCAACTGAAGTAGACTAAAGACCAAAATTAGGACATGATTACGCTTCAAGTTTTGACGAGTTACTATTTTAATTATTACCAAAATGAACATTTGATCCAAAATCCAAACACATCTAGGGTTGACCAGCATATTTTAATGATTTGTTAGAACTTCCAGGTACGATCAGTTATTGTGTAGGTTTAATTAAAGTTGACCAATAAAAAAATTAGGTGCTAAAAGGTTTAGGGTTAGGTTAATTTCCATACAGCCATTAAGATTTGAATGTAACCTTGAAACCTTTGAATTGTTTTGGGTTTTGAAAGCTTGCTGGCTTTGGTATTTTCTAATACAACATCAAAATGATGTTTACATGCAAAAAAATGACAACAAACTTTCAGTTTTGCCCATGGAACACAATTACATGTCGTCAGTACATTTGTCTCAGTTGTGTAAATTGAGTTAAAGTGGGTAGAGGGGAAATAGACTAGGGGAAAAAAAGTGTGTGTGTGTGTGTGTGTGTATGGAGGGGGGGGTTGTGTTATGCGATCAAGAAGTAGGAGTGGGGCTCTTGTAACCATGGTGAGGAAATGGTTGTCATGGTAACTCACAGAGCCCGGGTCAGTGGCTCAAGGAATGTGCATGTCGTTTGCATGTGTATGCACACACACACACACACACACACACACACACACACACACACACACACACACACACACACATACACACACACACACACACACACACACGAACACACACACACGCACACGCACACTAACACACATGCACACGCACGCACACATCTTGATCATTATTTTCCATCCCCATGTTGTATGTGTGTGCGTTGTGACAGATGAGCCCCTCTGTGTCTTCCACCTGTGGTGGAAGACACAGAGGGGCTTGAGTATCTGCTCTTCAGGAGGTAAGAAGTGTGTGTGTGTGTTTTGTGTGTAGGCTCTTGACTGGTCTTTATATCCTACAAGGGCTAAAAATATAATATAATATAATATATCATGTGGTGACTGTGAAAGTGTGCTGTTTTGTTTGTGTTGGTGTGTGTTGTTGGGCTAAATAGGTTCAAAGCGAAGAAGACCCACGGAGCCAAGCGTAACACAACTGAAGCGCTGGTTGTGTGCTTGTTCATGCGGATGTGTGTGTGTGTTTAGCACAGCATGGAGTGTAAGTTAACTAACTAACATGCACTGCGGTGCTGCCATCTCTTTACAGAAAATCATCCACATTTTCTTGGATGTTGTGGTTGAACAAATTCAGGCAGGTCTGCGTATGTGCACAAGCTCACCTAAGCACGAAATCACTCTTTGAAGCAGGAAATTCACACATCGTCTCCCCCAACATCTATCCACTACGTTTAGATTTCAACTGCCATTTACATGGATATAAAGACCCTGAACCAACCTGCACCTCTCATTGGACAACTGGAGTGTCTTGACACTTGACTTTGACTTGGAATTCATGAGACTTCTCTGCCGAGTCAACGTGCTTGCATTTGAAGAGTATGGCTTTCATTTTTAAAGTTGTTATTATTATTATTATGATTATTATTATTATTATTCATGCACACTCCAGTTCTGGCAAACTATTGCTATGCTACGACGCAGAGTGCAGTGGCTGCCTCATGAGGCACATATCGTGGAGTTACATCCTAAAATTATAATCAGTATGTTTTGATAGAGTAGGTGTAAAATACAGGCACAACATTTAACTCAGAGATAACTGACACAACAATGACATCTTAATTCATTCAACACTATGAAATTTACTGACAACACGTATCCATTAATAAGTATTTCATATTTCAAATTCACTATGTAAGGATCGTTATCATGCTTGTTTGTGCAGAGCATGCTAATGAGCTGATCTCTGTGTTTGAGAGAAACAAAAAAGCTCTCAATGACTAGTCTTGGAGATCCCTCCAGTAGCGGATTAACTCATTCATTACCATTCCAGTAATATGTAATGTTTGACATCTATTCTCGTCAATGACAATGAATGAGTTCATAATAATTGCCTCCCTGCCCCACCCCGTGCATTTTATGCGCTAGTCACTAGTTCTACTCTTGTTGACCCAATCTGATATAAAGTCCTTGGATTCTGAATCAGACTGAACTCTCACATACATAGACATTTAGTCATTTCGCCCCCCCCCCTAAAAAAAATCAAATTTGTATTATTCACTCAGCAGTAATAATCAGCATGATAAATGCGCTCTTATCCCACTCACCAATCTGCAGCCATTTCAGCAAAGCGGCCAAAAGACGATATGCTAATTATATAGTATTCACACAGATTTGCTAATGTCAGAGTTACCTTGGGACCTAACCAATACGATCACATTTGCATTTTGATGTTATAATAGGTTTCACACAGCCAAATTTGCGAGTGTTAACCCTGAACTAGTCCAGCAAGGGCCACATCACAGCATGTATTTAAAAGGTTAACTTGATGATTTAATGAATGTTGCAGGTGGATCTGGGGGTTTCCTCTCAGGCAATTTTCCATCTGTTCTGAATGTGGATCCAAAAGGTATCAAAAACTTGAATCAGATATGCTGGATTTACTGGGATTGATTACGACTATGATTATGAGGTGGGTGTTTTCTTTCGATGCTTTGATTTTGTGTCTGCAAACAGTGCTGATGTGATGCGCTAAAAATGTTTGTGTCATAAAAGCACATGCTCTCAAAAGGATGGCGGCTTGTCGGTGCGAGATGTGAAATAAAAATGTCAGTCTTGTCACTTCAAAGTTCTTTCCGTGACTTACTGTAGGTTTTCAGTTATTTAGGCACAAATCACAAACCCAAGTCATGGATCCTGGCATATTTCTGACATTTTGCTTAAATTTTTTCCAATTTCTCTCTTTTGGGACTTATAAAGCTTATCTCATCTTAGTTTTGGTTATCATTGAAGTCTTTATATCATACTCTGTTCTCAAGGGCCGCGGTTTTTACCCATGTTTTTGAATAGGAAATACACAAATACAGCAAATGTTCTTCACTGAAGGCGGATTCCTTTATAATTTGCATTCAGATGATAAATGTATAAAAGTATCAAGGGATCCAAGCAATCCAAGTCACAAGTACAGGTATCTTGCCCTAGATGGCCACCCCATAGCACCATCTCTGTGCCCTGACACCCATGCATGTTAATATATTCAAAGTCAAAGTCCGCTTTATTGTCAATTTCTCCACATGCCAGGCACACAAAGAGATCGAAATTACGTTCCCCACCGTCCCACGGTGACTAGACAGTACACAACACTCGCACCAAATAGCACAAAGAGTAAAAACGAACAGACAAGAGCAACGAAGAAGTAATAAGTGCCCGGTCCGCTCGATAGCACGCCAGCCGCTCCAGTAGCACAGCAGAGTCCGGTGTCCAGCGACCGGACAGTCGCCAGAAGAATGGAAGGCACGGCCGGGCGAGTTGGGCACGCCGCTAGCCTGGGGTTTGTCAGGCCGTCTGTCCAAACTGCACAAGGTTAGTTTTCTACTGGATTTGTCGAAGTCGCGATGATGTGTGCATACAAACGCATCACCCGCGGGCAAAAATCTGTTTTTGTAGTCCAGAGTGCCACAAACAGGAATATCTTGACGAATTATGGAGAGGTGGTGATTGATTATTGAAGGGTTGGGATGACGCAGTTGAAGAGATCACGTCCTATCTGAAGAGTCCTTGATGACTGATGATGACCTGTCAGTCGACAAGTGGAGAAAAGCAAATCTTTTTTTAAGAAATGTTCTCCCTGTGCTTTTTTTGCAACATGAAAAATCAGCTCATTGAAACTAAAATTGTGGTCTTGGGGCAAAAGCAGATATTGAAAAGGTTTTATGTAAGGTCATAAATTCACAAACATCATCTGGCATCGGGGGAGTCAGTTTAGCCAAGCGCTGGATGGCGTCACAAAGGTCACTGACAACTATAACCTGCCAGGATAAGAGAGCCAAAGGTCTACCTTTCGCTCTGGCCTTTGAGCATCCTCTCAACCACTAGGATGCAATCCTGCTTAACTTTACTAATGTCACACTGTGAGATTGGATCTCAAAATTTCTCTCACATAACAGGTAGATCCCACTTTGTGACATGTACCACAGTGAAGTTCTCCCACCCCTCTTGTACATCTTACATTAATGGTAAAAAACAAACAATGTGCAGCAGTGATTTCCATAATGATGTCATTAATTTAAGATAGTTAATGTTAAGCGGTGCATTCAATTCAATTTATTCAATATTAATGAAATTATTGTTTAACCCTAAAGCTTGTTTTTTAACAACTGACTCTGTGGTCCAAGAGATGACCTTTGACCTTGGCAATGTCGTTCAGTCTTGAAGCATGTTATGAATGAATAGAAGAGAATGCTATTGTGAATAGACCTCCCACTTCAACTTTGTCACTATTCAGACCTAGTGAGCTCTCAGAGGTATGTTGGGGCCCTTCTATGAATACACTAAACCAAACTGCCTAACTGACAGTGAAAAGCGTTAAATACATTGACACAGACATCAGCCGTTTTTCTGAAAATCACTTGAGACTCCTCCAATTAACTACCTCAAATTCTTTATCCAACAGAGTTTTTTTGTGAGTGGAGTCCACCTGACTGGTACAATATATACTTCACAGCGGATATAAAAAATCTAAAAACTGCCTTTCAACGAAATGTTTTTGTGATATAAAAATAATGAGACCAAGGTGAACCATTTCAAAACTGTTTCGGTCATGTGCAAAATAACTAAAAAGGCAAATGTTTTAGGGAGATAAAACACAAATAAGTAATGTGGTTGCACAACTGTACACACCCTCTTCTGTATCTGGGATGTAGCAAACCTCACACGATGAAACTCATGTTAAATAGGAACCAGCCCACAACTGATACCATTTAAAGTGCCTTTTTTTAACAACACGTAAAACAAGATTTTTTTCATGTTTTTAGAACATGTGTTTTGTAGGTGTAAACTGTAAACCTCCCCAACAACTGCCCAAAGTCAACTGGGATAGGCTTCAGCATACGCAGGCCGTGACCCTCATGATGACATGCGGTTCAGATGGTGACATTCTGTATAGATCAGGGGCATCAAACTCGTTTTTGTTGCGGGCCGCATCGTAGTCACAGTTTCCTTCAGAGGGCCATGATAACTGTCAACGCCTTATATTATATATATATTATAGGCTACACAACAGACAAATAACTAGTTTTGAAATCAGAGCCCAGTAAAACTGTTTAATTTTAAAAAGATGAATGGTAATAAAAATAATGCTGGCATTATCTCTATTTTATAAAGTGTAATTTGTAATTTTAGTATTGAGACATGAAGTTGAGCCAATTTAACAAGGCAGTGTAGATTTATTAACTGGCTGCATTTTATTTAAACCTCATATTTGCTGCAAGACCTACACCTACACAGTGTGCCCTGAATTATATCAGAATCTATTTTGTTGCCGTCACACTTGGTCAGGTTTTATTTTGTCTGTGTGAAATAAAGGAATTTTCATCCAAATGTGCAATGAGATTTTATTTCACCGCATCTAACCCTGGAAGAAAATTACCTGAATCCCATAGTGGAGATTGTGTCTGTTTTTATCTGTTACTCTCCGCGATGGCCCGCTGTGCTGGAGGTAAACAACATTCCTGTTCATTTCAGCCTTGGAGAGCAAAGCATAAACCACAAGACTGCAGAAGCCAGTGAACTCTTCCACTGTCTGTCGGCTCTAGAGAAAAGAGAAGGCGAGCAAAGTCGCTGGCTTGCTGGCTCAGTGGTTGCTTGCAATACTCGAATGCATGCAAAACAGCAGGCAAGGAAAAGCCTTCCTTGGTGGGCCACGCAAAAAGAAACGAGATATTGGCACCGTGGGGCAGTTTGAAAAGGCGACATTTGATTTTGTGCTGTCTAAAATGTCCTTCGGCTGACAGTAACAGCCCACTGAGGTTGATCTTCATGAGGTAATGAGACGTGTGTTATGCATCTGAGTGCCATTAATCACTCAAAGATGCAAGTGCAGTGTAAAAAATGTGCATGCTCACCCTTGACTGCGAGAATATATTATGCAGCGAGGACAATTTGTTTCTTTTTGAACTTTTGAGTTTCCCATTCAGAAAAGAAATGTCCACTTCACAATGGTTTGAAGAAGCGTTTGTTTTGGATGTGAATTTTTACAGTAGTTTTATTTTTCAAGGGTACCAATTTGGCCAGAAGTACGTGAAGGCTATTGTTGGTTGACAAAGTAAGATTATAAAGAGTGTTCATCATCACGGGTGACGGAATGATCGAGTGGTTATATCTGCCTCAGAGTTCTGAGATTTGGGCTTTAATTCCAGGCTTCCTGCATGGAGTTTGTATGTCCTCACTGTGCTTGTGTTGTCCTGCTTCCTCATGATTCCGAAAACCTGCATTTTGGGTTCATTGAAGACTCAAAGGGCTCATCTCATGAATTGTAATTTACAGGATTCAGGCTCCTCTGTATATATGCTAGCGCCTCTCACCAGAAGTTCTATTGAAGAGCAAGGGTATTGACAGGGGAGCGAGTCAGAATGAGGTAGAAATGTTTTGGCGAATGAGATGATTGCTCCTTCGTGTCATCATTTGACAACATGTCAATGACGCATGTCTCAAGTGCAAAGCACAGTTATTACTATCAGCACAAACATCCACTTTATGCTTTGTGTCTAGTGAGATCAAATTCATGTAAATTCACATTTCCCCTCATGCGCTACGCATATTTGGAACGACTTGTAAATAAGTATATAGTGTTAATATGTTGCCTATATTGTTGAATGTGAAAAACTGTAGAACCGCCAATGTGTTTGTATATCATATAGCCACTAACTATTCAAGGCTCAGTGAGCTACAGATGTTTAAAAATGGTGATTGGTAATTTTATTTCTCTCCCTTCTCGCGGCTTCAAGAGGTGAATCTGTGCTTTATGTGCAGTTGTTTTAACTATTGCAGAGATGTCAGCACGAGGGAGTAGACACACTAACTTCACAACAGCATTCATACTTGGTTGGCAGCAAGGATGCGGTTTTCTCCTCACAGAGACTCAAGTTTCTGAACAACATCCAAAGAGCAGGACTTTATACTAATACTTAGTAGCAGCTGTGTGATGCTACAAAGGCCAAAGTGTGGGCGCTTACACTGATTAGCATGAGTGCCAGAGCATGCTGGCTCCAAACTAGACTGTTTGTAATTAGAGGATTGCGACTCAGAGTGAGGACTGGGCACTCTGTGCCGAGCTGTAAAGAGCATAAAATCTTAAGCGAGCTGCCAAAGTCGCAAACAACATTTGCTGCTTCTACTACAAGATGGAAGTTACTCACAGTAGCTTCACTGACAACAAGGGAATTTTCGACAATCACACACTCGAGACGTTTACGACTGTAAAATCTCTCCCTTTGTGTGTGTGGATCTGCATCACACTCAGGTTGAACTTCTTAAAAAAAAGCCAACCGGCATATGATCCGCATTACAAAAGAGTATAGGAACAAAGTATTACTGTAAGTAACGTGATTTTTGCTTGCCAGTGATTATTTGCAGATTTTTTCTCATGGTTCATTGTTCGCGTGGTATACTGTGGAGGACCTAATTAAGTGCCGGGGAACAGGAAGACAGGCCCAAGGAGCAGCAATAATCTCAAAATGAATTTATTTTCCAAAAAAAACAAGGCAACAGCAATGAATGACAATACGAAATTAACCATGTCAAACAAATCAGAATTTAAAGAATCAAATTGACACAAATATAAGCAAAACACCACTAAGGGAAGAATGACATGAGAAGGCAATGAGACAAATGAAGAAGGTGGCTCTCCTTCTGGCTCACAATTTTGCCAGGTTTTGAAATCATGCATTCAATGCTGAAAGACAAGCTCTAATAAACGTTTTTTTCTGCTTCCGAGTTAATTCCACATCTTAAGTGTGACATAGTTTTTAAATGAATTTAGATGGCATCTTCATAATATAGGAATGACTGCCATCCTCGAAATGTATGAAATGCATTTATTGAATTTCTCTTGAAGTCTTCAGTGACTTTACAAATTCCCAGGTTATGCAAGGTGGGTGTGGCCAAACTCTGGACACCAAAACGCACTGAGATGAAAACTGCACAAGACAAGCACATCTAATTCCAAGCCCCAGAAACTGCTCCTCACAGATGAAGAAAAAGGTGATTAGTTTAGTTAGTTTGATTAGTTTTTTTCCCATCAATTAATAGGATGTAAAGTTGATGTTATCGGGCCAAAACTGCAAAGGGCAGAAAAGCTAAGGTGTAATGTTTCGGTCGCTTTCACAAGCAGAGTGCTGCTTGGCTTTTTCTGCTGACAACCAAAAGTGGATTTTAATAAGGTTGGGACTGGAGACCCATGTTCTGCTCAGCAACACATTAAGCTGGAACTCCTGCGTCTACACCGCTGGAAACGCACTGCAAGAGGCATTCATGCAGGGAGGGTGAAATGGTTCATTTAATAAAGAAAGATGGCACCGATGCTAAAAACCTGTGGCAGATTCATTTCTTACAAGCAAAAACGTGCTCGGCAATCATTAAAGATGGATTAAGGGATGACTGGGTGATTTTGTTTCTCACTGAGTTATTAACGCCTCTTTGCTTTTAGCTGCTTTCTACATGGCATGGGCCATGGAAAAACTATTCCGGAAAGATTTGCAGATCTACAAACCCAATTTTGTTAACGCACCAGACACAAACTGAGAAGAAATGTTCAGTTACTCAAGCATATGAAAGATTTAAGTTCACCTAATGGTGTGCATTTTACACACAAGATTATAGTAGGGTTCCATTTAAAGAAAAGAAAAAAGTTAATTTCCAGTATTCATTTGTCATTATTTTCAGTTTCAAATGATTTATACTGATCACAGGAGGTGTTTTCTTTCGGAAAGACTGAAACATAATGACAATTTTACATAGCTGAGAATATGCTGATCTGAATAATTATTCTTTGAGATGTCAAAGTGAAGACCTTGTTCTTTTCCCAATTGGTCCTCAGAGATCAGGAATGAGCAGAAATGCTCAGAGATGGTTGGGATTGAGAAAAACACCATTTTAGGAGTGCAATTACCATTTTAACATGGCTAAAATCTCAAAAGGGTGATTTAAAATGATGGACCCTCTAAACAGTTACATCCAACTGCGAGCATTGATACTGAAAAATAAGGCATTGTAATTTGAGCATGAATTGTATGCTATCTGAGGCACTTATCTGATGAAAAAGTGGCAATTAAACATACATTTATTCCAATTGCATTCTGTGCACTCTTTCTCTCTCTTGCCATTATATCCACTTACTTACAATACTCTTGCCCCCCCACCCTGTCTTGAAAAAAGTTGTGTTGCCACTGTGTGCTCTGAAGGAGCTCAAACCTGCGGCTGCGGAAGCAGTGAAATGGAATAATTTAATCGCAGAAAAACATTCTCTTTTCATTTGTAAATTCCTAGGGCACCTCCCCCCCCTTTTGAGCCGCTCTTTTTTTAAAGCACCTTTACACCTACATTTCTCTGTCTGTACACTGACACAGCGGCTGGGCTCAAGGAACATCAACTGAAACTTTGCTCAATGCACACACATGGAGGCACATGCTCCTATAGATCTTTGAACTTGAGGAACTGCTTAGTATATGTAAGATAACTAACTCTAATAGCACAGCACCAGCTACCTGCCGCAAAAAGAATATGTTCCAGCCTTTTTGTGACTTAGCAACCGAGTTCCTAGTTCAGGGAGGATGATGTATATATATATATAGATGATGCCAATATGAAGCGAGGGTTGGGTGTAACATCCATTTTCGACACCTCACATCCTGGTGAGTCATGATTGAGAGTCACAGCCAACTTCAGAGAAATACCATCTATTGATTTATTCACGCTCAGATTAAAGCCATTAAAGCAAGCACTGAAAGCATAAACGCAAAAGCAGTCAGACATGTGAACCACTGCACCACCTGTGAGCAAACCATGGGCATTTCTAGCGCATTTTGGGCTTTACAAGCCCCCATAAATTGAATACCAGCCCCTCTGAAATTTGACACATGATGTATAGTTTGTTAGATTGTACTATTCATACAAGGAATTACAACAACCCAACTCTCCTGGGTGCATCAGAAATGGTTTGTTCCGCCCGATCCCACCAGTTGGTTGACTTTTTTTGTAATCTAGCAAAGAGGCATTTTAGCAGCACGACACTGTTTGTCTTGGAATGGGAGAATTAAGGTAGTTGTTATCTCTTGTGCATGCATTAATATTAAAGCCTAGGCGTTACTAACAAGCTAATTGTACACTCGTGACCAAAAAACATTATGCTTGTCTTACATAAATGTGGTAATGGTATTACATTAAAATGTACTCTGTTGAATTGATCATGCCTGGCGGGGACCTCAGCTCACCTAAACCTCTGACCCTTCATTCAAACCAAACTACAAGTCCTTTATGCAGATTTGTATCCAAATTGAATGGTTTCTTCCGTACTCACTCTGTGGATGCTGCTAGGCTAAGGTTTGTTACAATCAGTCGTTGTGACCTTTTTTGAACGTAAAACATCTTTGAGTGTAAAGCGCTATTTAAATCAAATGTAGTTTAAAACCTGTATGTCGAGGAAATTGTATCTCTCGGCACCACTGTGTTCTGTCTTAAAGGAAATCCATTTATTGATACCATCACTCAGCTAGAGGATCATTATTAAAAGTTGCTCGAGCAAACAGACCTTTAGTGTTGTCTGTCTTTTCTTGCGTCTGAGGATTTGCCTTCCGGTTGTGTCCACTAAATCCCCTTCTATTGAAATCCAGTGAGCCCCAAATTTTACACACACACACAGCTCCCATGGGGACAAGCCACCTGAAGAGCCCTGCGGATTATCGGAACAGCTCAAATCCTGTTTAGAACTTTTGCTCCTTTGCTTGGCTATGAAGAAACAGATAATCAAACGCACCAGGGATTTTAATGTATTTTTTAACACTTGATTTGAACACTATCTTTCCAGCTAAGCGATGCTAAATTATTTGTTTCTCCTTCCAAATTGTGAATGGCGTTTTGGTCTGCAGTAACGCCACATAGACCTTGGCGAGCGGCACATTCCAGTTGGATAATGTCACACTAGCGGAGCACAAAAGAGGTGCTTTCGCACAGCAAATCCTCTAACTCAGAGTCGCAGCATCAGCTCAACTGTAAAACTGCTCACTCAAGGCTGTGTCCCAACATGCTTCTGCCGTTAGAGAGCGCTCTCATGCAGTCAGATCACGGATGATATCATTGGTGCAAATGTTATATAAACTGTACATATGTAGACAGGACTGCAGCCTAATAGTATCCACGGGTACCTATGTATGTGTTTTTTGTATTATATTCATATTTCTGTACCCTTATGTGCTCTCACTGCACTACTCTAAAACAATACGACAAACTGGACCTTGGTGCAATGCTCATATAAACCCATTTACATACAGTACAAGCCCGCCTGAGGATTGAAATGCAAACCATGAAGCTACCAACAAAAAGCAAACAAACCAACGCAGTGGAGTCAAAGTCACCCTGAAAACACAATCCTCGTTCTATAAAAGAACATTTTAGCAGGCTGGGAGGAGACATAAGCCCAGGCAAATTTATGATTCAAATGTAAAAACTATTATTAGCATGCTGCACTTGCTTTTATCTTGAACTTCCTGTGGTGCTGTGATGCACTTTGGCCCAGGAGGGAATAAACTAAGAGGCTGAACTATGGCAGTCAATGCTCATCTCAAAGTTGATCACCATGATATGACTCATCAGCAGTCAATATGCACAAGGAATATGTAGATTTTGTATTCATCCAGCATTTCGATTGAAGATTTAAAGGAGTTGCAGTGTGAACATACAGTATAGGAAAGACTGATGGCAAGCGTGATGCTAATCAGACAAGTGAAAGGCATGAAGGTGATAGAACTGGAATTAGGGGAATACGGAGTGAGGACAATTGAAATGAGACATAAACGTTGAAAGAGATGGTGAATTTTTGCACAGAACAGAGAGGGAATGAACGCAGCAGATGGACAAAATAAGAACATAGCAACTGATGAGGACTGAATTGTTTTACTGAGAGCTGTAGAGAACTGTTGTATATGGCACAATATTAAAAAAAACAAAAAAAACTTCAATTGTACATTTACAAGAATTTATGATTTTGGAAACTCTCAGATTCAAAATAACTATATGAACCAATGGTGGGAAGTTATAAAATACTAATGAGGTCTTTCTGCAAACCGTTCCAACATTGTTGGGTAGTTCAAAGTATCCTAAACCGAGGGCAGTGAAAAATAAAACGATGGAGAGGGAGAAATAGACGATCAAGAGCGGAAGTCAGAGCGAAAGTATATGTAGGCAGAGAGGAAGCCAGGTGAGATAATCCAACATGTCAAGTGTTTGTTTGGACAAGGGTAGCAGCAGTGTAGAGGAGGATTATGGGATTACGGCCGGTGTCGATGGTCATGTGAAGCGCTTTGGTCATTGCTGAACTCGTTTAGCATCTCGCGGGAAGGAAGCTGACCTCGGCACACACACCCCCACATTCCAACCCCCGCATCTTTCCATGTACTACTTTATCACTCCTTCGGTGAATTTCTCTCATGTCATCCCTTCTTTTTATTTTCAATCTTCATCTCACTTGGCTATTCCTGACTCTTCATCCCCCTGCTTTTCTGCCCCTCTCTCTTCCGGGTGTTAGGCTGCTTTTGCTGTGTCTTTTTCCATGTCTCCACTAATCCAGGAGACAATGTGGATTTTTCTAAAGAGGAAAGCATTTGCAATTCAGGTGAAGACACTCTGAAACAATGTGCAGACTGTGAGGAGAACCCAACCTTGGCTTTGGTAAGTTTTGCAACCTCTTGGCGTTGACCAAAAATATTTTTGTGGTCTACTTTTAAGGTCACAACTCTGCAAGAAAATGTCTTAGGTACAAAATGTTATTCTGGTCATAAAACACGAAACAATTTACAAGACCCAAGATTGTACAATTCGTTTCATTGCAATTAACACCATAATGTCACGCAAGATAGTAAGCACCAAGGATCAATTACAGATGTGTGTTTCTTGATAAAAACTGCAAAAAGATGGCCAGCAGTTATGGGTAACACCACCCAAGAGGTCATCAAAACATACGGGACCTCATCGTACCTCTTGAAGCCTCAATTCATCTTGCAAGGATTAACTCCACCCACAACAAGGCCAGTTATAAACGGAATAACAATATACTCTAGACTGTTAAAGGTCATGTGACATTTCACTCGCATTTCATCATTGCTAGCCATGGGGATGAATTAACACGATGAACATGTCGAGGCTAAAGGACCAGTAAAGTCCTGGTATTTGAGATGATTGCTTACATTAGGGGCTCATAGTGATGTTATGAAATGTACAGATCCTTCGGAGCTTGTCTCGAGCAAGAGTGGGCATGCCTAATGAAGACCAGATTCGGAGCGTGTGTCATTTCGGTGACAAACGAGGCTTCGGGTCGTGCAGATGATGTCATTGGTTCATTCAGTGTGTGGTTGCCTCATAATAACATTGATAGGGCGATCGTCTTGTAATCACTATGTCCTAAATTCATTCCGCATCATTTGGCAATTTTAAACTCACATTCATTGATACTCGTCAACAGTCTACTTGCGATTTTTGATGAGAATGGTTATTGTAAATGTTTCAAATTAAACACTCACCAAATTCAATTGAATTAAATTAATGAATTGGATTAATTCAAATATTTAATTAATTGAATAAATATTTAGCTAACATTACTGACATTCACTGAGTGTTTACGCTAAAGATTATGGCTACACCTCTCCACAAAAGCGTTTGCAGTATTGAGCCTACAAATAAATATGAAACAAGCAACTTTATAGGGAATAATCCTCTTAGTACGTTCCTGAGTGAAGTATACAATTTTCCATCCATCCATCTTCTTCCGCTTATCCGGGGTCGGGTCACGGGGGCAGCAGCTTTAGGATGGACTCCCAGACCCCCCTCTCCCCAGCCACTTCATCCAGCTCATCCCGGGGGATCCCAAGGCGTTCCCAGGCCAGCCGAGAGACATAGTCTCTCCAGCGCGTCCTGGGTCGTCCCCGGGGTCTCCTACCGGTGGGACATGCCCGGAACACCTCCCCAGGGAGGCGTCCAGGAGGCATCCTCATGAGATGCCCGAGCCACCTCATCTGGCTCCTCTCAACGTGGAGGAGCAGCGGCTCTACTCCGAGTCTCTCCCGGATGACCGAGCTTCTCACCCTATCTCTAAGGGAGAGCCTGCACACCCTGCGGAGAAAACTCATTTCGGCCGCTTGTATCCTGGATCTTGTTCTTTCGGTCAGGACCCATAGCTCGTGACCATAGGTGAGGGTAGGAGCGTAGATCGCCCGGTAAATTGAGAGCTTTGCCATTTGGCTCAGCTTTTTCTTCACCACGACGGACCGGTACAGAGTCCGCATTACTGCCGACACTGCACCGATCCGCCGGTCGATCTCGCGCTCCATCCTGCCCTCACTCGTGAACAAGACCCCAAGATACTTGAACTCCTCCACTTGGGGCAGGATCTCATCCCCGATCCGGAGAGGGCATTCCACCCTTTTCCGACCGAGGACCATGGACTCGGATTTGGAGGTGCTGACCTTCATCCCGACCACTTCACACTCGGCTGCGAACCGCTCCAGTGAGAGCTGGAGATCACGGACTGAAGAAGCCAACAGCACCACGTCATCTGCAAAAAGCAGTGACGCGATGCTGAGGTCCCCAAACCGGACCCCCTCGACGCCTCGGCTGCGCCTAGAAATTCTGTCCATAAAAATTATGAACAGAATCGGTGACAAAGGGCAGCCTTGGCGGAGTACAACCCTCACCGGGAACAAATCCGACTTACTGCCGGAAATGCGGACCAAACTCTGGCATCGGTGATACAGGGACCGAACCGCCCTTATCGGTTGGCTCAGCACCCCGTACTCCCGAAGCACCCTCCAGAGAACCTCCCGAGGGACACGGTCGAATGCCTTCTCCAAGTCCACAAAACACATGTGGACTGGTTGGGCGAACTCCCATGCACCCTTGAGGATCCTGCCGAGGGTGTAGAGCTGGTCCACTGTTCCACGGCCAGGACAAAAGCCACACTGCTCCACTGTAAACAGTGTTGACCGTGCACTGCTTCCCCTTCCTGAGACGCCGGATGGTGGACCAGAATTTCCTCGAAGCCGTCCGGAAGTCATTCTCCATGGCCTCGCCAAACTCCTCCCATGCCCGAGTTTTTGCCTCAGCAACCGCCGAAGCTGCGTTCCGCTTGGCCATCCGGTACCTGTCAGCTGCCTCCGGAGTTCCGCAGGCCAAAACGGCGCTATAGGACTCCTTCTTCAGCTTGATGGCATCCCTTACCGCCGGTGTCCACCAGCGGGTTCGGGGATTGCCGCCACGGCAGGCACCAACAACCTTACGGCCACAGCTCCGGTCGGCTGCCTCAACAATGGAGGCGCGGAACATGGTCCACTCTGACTCAATGTCCCGCGCCTCCCCCGGGACGTGGGAAAAGCTCTGCCGGAGGTGGGAGTTGAAGCTCTTCCTGACAGGGGATTCTCCCAGACGTTCCCAGCAGACCCTCACAGAGCGTTTGGGTCTGCCAGGTCGGACCGGCATCCTCCCCCACCATCGGAGCCAACCCACCACCAGGTGGTGATCAGTTGACAGCTCCGCCCCTCTCTTCACCCGAGTGTCCAAAACATGTGGCCGCAAATCCGATGACATGACTACAAGGTCGATCAACGAACTGCGGCCTAGGGTGTCCTGGTGCCAAGTGCACACATGGACACCCTTATGCTTGAACATGGTGTTCATTATAGAAAATCCGTGTCGAGCACAGAAGTCCAATAATAGAACACCGCTCGGGTTCAGATCGGGGGGGCCGTTCCTCCCAATCACGCCCTTCCAGGTCTCACTGTCATTGCCCACGTGAGCACTGAAGTCACCCAGTAGAACGATGGAGTCCCTAGAAGGAGCGCTCTCCAGCACTTCCTCCAGGGACTCTAAGAAGGGTGGGTACTCTGAGCTGCCGTTCGGTACATAGACACAAACAACAGTCAGGACCCATCCCTCCACCCGAAGGCGGAGGGAGGCTACCCTCTCGCTCACCGGGGTGAACCCCAATGTGCAGGCGCCCAGCCGGGGGGCAATAAGTATACCAACACCTGCTCGACGCCTCTCACCGTGGGCAACTCCAGAGTGGAAGAGAGTCCAGCCCCTCTCAAGAGGGCTTGTACCAGAGCCCAAACTATGTGTGGAGGCAAGTCCGACTATGTCTAGTCAGAACCTTTCTGCCTCACACACCAGCTCGGGCTCCTTTCCAGCCAGAGAGGTGACATTCCATGTCCCTAGAGCCAGCCTCTGCAGCCGGGGATCGGACCGCCAATTTTAAATAAATAAACAATTTTGAAATATTAAATAATGTAAAAAAATAAAAAGTCTACCGACTGAGTTCACATCAATATAAAATTAATAAAACATACTATAGAATAGAATATGTACTAGTAGAATGCGAGATTTATTACAATCACATCACAGCTTTTAAGTGACCAAATTGAAGGTGGGGAGCAGTCATTGCTTTAGTATATTTGTGTTTACAGTTAAACGGTGTGATTCCCAGGTTATGCAATAATAATTTTGTCTTGCATCATGCAAGACAAAATTGTCTTGCATGATGCGAGACAATTTATTGCAAATTATCCTGTGGACGCCCAAATTGGGAATCTCAGGACGCCTACACATCCTAGTTTACGAAACCTTAATGAGTGTTTCATTGTTTCGTGCCCACCTAACAATGAGTCACCGATGGCGTAACTTCCTTTGCCTGCGTATTCAATTTGCACTCAGTGGTGGTGTGAATGTGGGTGTGAAAGGTTACCTGTCTCTGTAGTGCATGTGCCCTGTCACTGACGGACGCTCAGTTTACAATATAGTCTGCCTTTTGCCCAAAGTCAGCTGGGATAGACTGCAGTTTTCAGCAATCCACAACACAATGAGTGGGATTAAAATGGATGGATATTAACAGTGGATGAGGTACGTATTTTTACACATGAATGGCTGTACAAAATTGCATGCCTGCTTGGTAAATGTTTACAATGGCAAGCAACCCAGGTACACATTCCAGATAATTCACTTTCCATTATTTCCATTGGAGCAAAAACTGTTCACAATTCTGAATAGGCGTCCGAGCATCCCAGAATGAATTCAGTTCAACCTTACGTTTTCCATTCTACAGTAAATTCAAGTATTTCCAGTGATGACCAAATTGGAAAAAAAAAATCTGCAGGTAAGCATAGTCAGTAAGGCAAAAGAGATTGACATCAGTTAATCTAGTTGAGCCCATAAAAATATGCAGACACCCTTGTGTATTCTTTCAGGCAGTTAGATAGGGCTGACATGATTATTACTCTAATCTCACTTCCTGATTGGATTGGATTGTACTGCGTGTATCTATAAGGCAGTGCCACCAACACTGTAACCAACCACACAAAATGTTTGAAAATTTCTTTGCAGTAATTTGTAGGTCTCTATCAAAAACAAAAACAAATCTAGATGTCGTTATGTTTTGCAGTTGCCAATATATAGATATGTATCTGTATTCATTTGAATTAAGCGGGAGAGGTGGGCTCAGAATGAGCCTGTCCAGACGGACTTGTAAACACAGACCAGCAGCTTTGTCTCAACAGATTAAGAAACCATCACCCTGGCCTTTCATCTATGACATTGCGTGAAGCCCTGCGCATATTCTGCAACACAGCAGCTTGTGGGGACTTAAACTGACAGTTAAAAGGTCACTTGAAAAAGCTTTGCATTATAAAATGAATGGCCGTGAACTCATAATTCCTAACGTAATGCTTTAGGTGCATTTTCTCAGTGTGTGTTAGTACAATATTATGTTGCTGCTAACTCACACTTAACCCACTGTGTGGGACATGTACAAAAGGTAATGAATGAATTGAAAATAAAAATGGAGGTGAACCCAGCTATTTCAAAGTATGAAATTATCATCATAAATATAATTTCATAACTGAAGACAGTCTGGAGGTCTCCTCTGTCTGGCACTAATGAGCAAGGATTAAAAAGCCTTTACTTAGTGTATACTATGCATTCAATGACATTTTAAACCCTCTTAGCATGAGTAAGGATGTGATCTGGGACATTATTCAGTTGTTCTGTTGTACTGTTAAAATAATCAAGTACACTTTAAGTCAAAGGCCAACCTAAATGATGGCGGGGCCGTTATTTTTCATCAGTGTTACCGCGGGGCCACGCTGGACCAACTAAACAGATCTATGAAAAAAAATCTGAACCATGAATATGTGCGCATAAAGCAATCCATTTTCCAAATTACATTTCTCAATGCGTGTATAAAAATCCACTATTCAACAACAAAGCAAGCTAAAAATAACCACATTGTGTGATTTTGAAACTAGAGGATCCCAAAGGAAATCCCTTACAAGCACGGGGAGAATACACAGAAAGGACAGAGCCCTGAATTTACAGAGTCAAAATGGAAGAAGTCAACTTTTAGAGGCTTTCCAGCAGAAAAACGTACCAGAGGCTTGTAGATGCTTTATTGGGTGTGATATATCAGTTTCTCTGTGGCTTGATTTCATTGAGGAGATGACCTCAAGCTCACATAGCGCTCAAATATTAAATCCTGTCTTGCTTTGCTCTGTGCTGCTCCCACTCATTTTTTCCAGCACTTAGGGCTGAATAAAAGATGCATTTATACTGATGTGTTCAGTCAGTTTTGTTGCCCCCGTATGCATTTGCAAGTAAAACTTGTCTGAGTAAATAGGATAAAAAACAGTTCAAGATTTTTTAAATATTTTTTTTCTAATAGGGGTTGTACTGTAACAAGGTGTCACGGTAAAGGTAAAGGTCAAGGCCGTCTGAACAGAACAAAATAACTTTGACTTGTCAAGAATTAGAGATGAGAAACAAAAATGACAAGAATTGTGAGGCATACACCATATGGCGACAACAAGAGAGCGTTACTCACTGGAGTCTGGAAGGTGATGTCGGGAGTGGTGAGGGGGCTGAGAACAAACAAACCAAATGCTTGTGCATATCGTTCATGTGGGGGAAACATCACCTAGGAGGGCCAAAGAAAAAAAAATCAAAAGAAAATAATTAAACTGTGCATCCACGATTCCACAACATAAATTACTGTAATTATTTTATGTCGCATTGAAGGCAGTGGTTAGCTCGTCTGCCTCACAGTCATGAGGTTCTGGGTTCGAATCTCAACTCAGGTCTTCTGGTGTGGAGTTTGTATGTTTCCCCTGTGCTTTCATAGGTTTTCACTGGGTACTGTGGCTTCCTTCCATATTCCAATCACATGCATGTGATGCAAATTGAAGGCAACATAGAGTAGTTGTAAAAGTGAATGGTTGTATGTGTATATGTGGCTTGTGATCGGCAGGTGAATAATGTTGGATGTACTTGATCTTTCGTCCAAAGTCAGCTCACCTATTGACCCTGTTGAGAATGAGCTGAACACGGATGGATGGATGGATGGATGGATGGATGGATGGATGGATGGATGGATGGATGGATGGATGGATGGATGGACAGACGGACAGGGTCGGGTTGCGGAGGCAGCAGTAGTTGTGTAAATAATTGGGATAGTGCTAGAATTTTGTTTTACTTTTTAGAAAGGTTTATTCTCTACAAATATACCAAGAATAATATTGTAAGAATGCTGAACCACATAATGGAGGAGAGGACATATTTTTTTCCTTCCCATACCTGCACTCACGTTCATCATACATAATAGAACCTTTTTGCATAATTTACCGTACGGAAATGAAAGCTTTCTTCTAGTCTCAGCATAATACTACCTTCAGCTTCATCTTCTTCCGCTTATCCGGGGTCGGGTCGCGGGGGCAGCAGCTTTAGGAGGGACTCCCAGACCTCCCTCTCCGCAGCCACTTCCTCCAGCTCATCCCGGGGGATCCCGAGGCGTTCCCAGGCCAGCCGAGAGACGTAGTCTCTCCAGCGCGTCCTGGGTCGTCCCCGGTGTCTCCTACTAGTGGGACATGCCCGGAACACCTCCCCGGGGAGGCGTCCAGGAGGCATCCTCATGAGATGCCCGAGCCACCTCATCTGGCTCCTCTCAACGTGGAGGAGCAGCGGCTCTACTCCGAGTCTCTCCCGGATGACCGAGCTTCTCACCCTATCTCTAAGGGAGAGCCCGGACATCCTGCGGAGGAAACTCATTTCAGCCGCTTGTATCCTGGACCTTGTTCTTTCGGTCACGACCCATAGCTCGTGACCATAGGTGAGGGTAGGAGCGTAGATCGACCGGTAAATCGAGAGCTTTGCCATTTGGCTCAGCTCTCTCTTCACCACGACGGACCGGTACAGAGTCCGCATTACTGCTGACGCTGCACCGATCCGGCTGTCGATCTCACGCTCCATCCTGCCCTCACTCGTGAACAAGAGGTTCTTGGGGTCTTGTTCACGAGCATAATACTAATGGAGCACTTACTTTGCACATTTTTTAAAAATATAATGACTCTTTAGCTCCCAATAAGATTAAGAAAATGTAGAAACACAAATATATGGCATTTCAGTGCTCCTTGTTAATTCTGGAATGACCATGTCAAATTGAAAAAATGCAAATGAAATACCAATATAGTAACAATGACTAGAAGAACAAGGAAATAAATACTGTATATCAACAAAAACTGAAATGCAACCAATCTCTTTGGCATCAATAAATCATATGCATTCAGTGACTGTTCTTTTCCGGAAAAAATGAAATACTTCATATTCATCCAGAGTAGAAAGCAGAGCCTAAATCCCAAATCATGGAGGTGGATGAGAAGCAAACGCCATTATTGGCAAAAAGTAGGTTGTGTGTCCAAAGTCATTTCTGCGGGTGTGATTTTAAGGGATAATGTCATGAGCATAATGGATTTCACTGAGGCAAATCATCTGCTGATAATCCACACCGTACAACCAACCAGACGCCATCCAAATGTACCAAAGTTCTCCTTATTCTTCTTATACACTCGATGTCACTGATTGCATGTGGCATCAACGAGACCTGATGAATATTCCTCAATGGATTACAGCTGAAATTTTTTTAGCAATGCCAAAAACAAAAACAGAAACAGAATATGAATGTAGAATGATTTTCTAATAGTTTGTTTGTGCTGTAAATTTGAGAAGCGCACAAGTGCATGTGTGACTACTTGCACACATGTAAGTGTGTCACACATGCACTAACTAACTTCTAAGTAAGTTAGTTAACTTCTAACTTACTTAGAAGTTGAGTAAGCATTGGAGTTTGCATGCTCAGAAAAGACCAATCTTTTTGGTCCATGTTGTTTTTGATGCTCAACATCACGACCATGACTGACTTATTTTTCTGCCGATTGTTTTTCAGGATCATGGTTGGCTGCTGGAGTCTGAAGGAGTGAAAGACTGATTGTGCTCCAATGGCATGGAACAACCCACCACTAACTCTACAGCCAAGATGGCCGCAATTTAAACACAGGACTAAGCCATCAGTCATCTCTTGCTCTTCAGCTGGCCTTGGACTGGCGACAGTTCCACGGACCCTCCTTGTCTTACTGCTTGCTGGCCTCAGTACGGCCGGTCCACCGCAGCCAGCTCGCCCGCCTCTCCTGTCCGGACAGCCTTTTATCATTTTCTGGGGCATCCCCGATTCCTCCTGCACCATGAGGCCGGACCCCGCTTCTTTTGGGATGGAACGCGAGGGCCGCGTGGCCGTCTTCTACGAGGACACGCTGGGAAGCTACCCCTATTTTATCGACAAAGACACGAGGGTCAATGGGGGTTTACCGCAGCACACACGGCTGGACAGCCATCTTCAGAAAACTCAGATGGATTTAGATGCAGCTTTGCCTACGCCCAGGTATCTCGGGCTGGGCGTTTTACGCTGGGCCGAGTGGCTACCGCAGTGGTTAAGAAATCGAGAGAAGAAGGCCGTGTATCAGGAAGCATCGAGGAACTTGCTGAAGGCCTTCTTCCCTAACTGGACCCCGGAGGAGGTGGAAAAGTGGTCGCGGGTAAGAAGGGAGAAAGTTTGGCAGATGAGAGCTGAGACATTCACAAAGAGGCGATCGACAAAAACTCTGCAGTGGTGGAGATTAATATGGGATACAATTAAGCCTCCTCGGCAATTTCATAGTTCAAATATTTAGTCAATAGTTGAGTAAGCCTTGCGAGTTTGAAGCTGCACTCTGGCCTTCTTTTGAGAAGCTTAGTTTGATTTAAAAAAAAACGTTTGTCATATTTTGTCCATATTTAAACATTTTCTCACACACCGAGGACATGTATGGTTTGATGAGGCCCCACAATAGCTCTGATGAAAATTTATGGTCCATCCTAGATCACCAAAAATGATTCCCGAGCGCGGCGCCGCTGCTGCTCACTGCTCCCCTCTCCCCGAGGGGATGGATCAAAATCACATGGGGATGGGTTAAATGCAGAGGACAGAGCCCTTTGAGACTGCTTGTGATTTAGGGCTATATAAACTTGACTTGATTGATTGATCTTTTAAGTTGCCCGTCCCTGGCCTAAGGTATTCAGTTCTATAGAGGTTTTTGACTTTGAGAGGGAAATAAAACATTGTTACTAGAATGGCTGCCTATCTAGGACAAGTATGCTCACAATCTTCCTCTTCGGCACACCTACCAGATGCCTTTGAAGACGCAATGCATTCTGGGGCCATAAACATCAATATTTACATTGTCAATACTGTCATATTCATATCAATATAAAAAGCTGTAAAAACCAATATGCAATTACCGTAAACTGCAGATTTCTGTATCTAGATCCCACCCCCATAAGATAAATATAGTGCAGAGCTTTTGGTAGAACATTGATGTGGGGGATGGGGTTGACAGCAGCTAAATCCAGAGATTTAGGTAATCACAAAGACTACAATCGTGCTGGAATGTTCCTTTGCGGAATTAGTAGCGTGCACATTGATAAATGTTTGTGGCATATGTTGCCAGATTGGGAACGTCAACTGCGCTCCCAAACATCAAGCACACAATTAACTATGAGTGGCTTGTAAAGCAAGGTTGTGGGTGGCAATAGAGCACCCATCATACAAGCTAAGCAGCTGAAAGAATCAGGATTCAATTAAAAACTCATTGTTATTCATTTTTCAACATTCAAGTTGAAGGACCATTGACACGATATCTAAATATGACTGTCAAGTTGTCCTGATTTTTTCCCAGTTCTTTGCCCCAACTTGAAAAAGGGCCTTGGTCCTTAGAACGGAAGAACAACTCGTATCTTCCTCTTTTTCCTTTTCTGTTTACAGTTTATTGCAAGGTTAATTAGGGGGTGATTAGGTTGATAACCTTAAACAAAGAAAACTTTGCATTATTTCAAGTTTAACTAAGTTCAGTAAGCATACATAAATCAGGGAAATATGAAGCATAAGTAAAACAACTTAACTGAATGTTTAAACATAAGCATATGCCAAACATCAACATCCCCTTTGCTATTGTGAATACTTCAAATTGATTGATAAACACATAAATAAATACATATAAACACAGTTTGTAGTTCAAACCAAACATTTCAAACAAACTAAGCATTAATGAAACTTAGAACTGTGGCATTCAACTCCATTTCTTACCAGTTTTTTGGGGTTTTTTCTTTGCTTTCTCTGTTTAAGATTTTTTTCTTTCACTGTTTGTTCCCAGGGCGGCTCGGTGGGGCACTGGGTAGCACGTCCGCCTCACAGTTAGGAGGGTGCGGGTTTGATTCCACCTCCGGCCCTCCCTGTGTGGAGTTTGCATGTTCTCCCCGTGTCCGCGTGGGTTTTCTCCGGGCACTCCGGTTTTCTCCCACATCCCAAAAACATGCTTGATAGGCCGATTGAGCACTCTAAATTGTCCCTAGGTGTGAGTGCGAGTGTGAATGGTTGTTCATCTCTGTGTGCCCTGCGATTGGTTGGCAACCAGTTCAGGGTGTCCCCCGTCTACTGCCCGATGATGGCTGGGATAGGCTCCAGCACGCCCACGACCCCCGTGGGGACTAAGCGGTTCAGAAAATGAATGAATGAATGTTTGTTCCCCCAACTAACATGCTGGTCTGCAGGCAATATGGCCATCCCTGGCATCTGACAGAAAGTTTGGTGAATTGTGGTGTGGCTGTTTTTAATCTGCCCCCTGCAGGTTTGGAGTGGATATTTTGAATGCATTTTTTGTCACTCACACACATTCACACCGTCACTCACACACATTCACACTGTTACTCACACACATACACACCGTCATACGTGGGAATCGAACTCACAGTGTCGACACACAAGACAAGCAAGACCGTCTCGTAACCTTCGTTCGCAAAACGCTAGTTTTTTAGTGACACAGAGGGCCAAGAAAATGTCTGCAGGGGCTAGAGCATTTTCCATTCGGGCTCCAGAGCTCTGGAATGCCCTGCCAATGGATATTAGAACTGCTACCTCAGTAGAAACATTTAAGACACGTTTAAAGACGTATTTCTATGATGTGGCCTTTAACCTCTCCCCGACCCCACTCCCCCACCCCTCCCCGGCTGGGGAGGTGGTTAGGTGACACCCATGCTGACGATGGCTATCTAGATTCTCGTGGACCAATTCACCATGAGGGAACTGCAGTGGAATACCCTCCTGGAGGACACTGCCAGGACAATCGAAGGCACCTCCGACAGCTCTTGGCTTTGGCCTGGGCATCCACTTTTTGGTTTCCATATGATGTATTTTATGTGCCCTCTTTGCATCCATTGCAGCCTGGTGATCCTGAAAGGGGGATCCTTCCATCTGTGGTCCCTTCTCAAGGTTTCTCATTTTTCCCCTTGTAGGGTTTTTTTGAGTTTTTCCTTGCCCTTTTGGGAGCCTAAGATCAGGGGATGCTTTGAGAATTATTGTCAATTGATTGTCTATGTGAAGCCCTTTGAGACTGCTTGTGATTTAGGGCTATACAAATAAACTTGACTTGACTTGACTGACTTGACAAGCAAGTGTACCTCGACACCATCAGCCACTCTCTTGAATGCATGATTGCTGCCTGTCAGTTGACGTGACGATGACAACCTAACATTCTGTTAACTTTAAATCAAGTGCACTGATAACATTTACCGAATTTCAATCTATTTATTTATTTATTTATTTATTTATTTATTTATTTATTTATTGGCAACTTAATAATCAAATGTATGACAAATATGCAATTTTTAATTTTCTAATGACTCTTTCACGAGCCCCGTTGAGGAGGGAATGGCAGAGATCATGTTGAACATTTTCAAAACTATTTACATGTTGGAAAAGCAGTCATTTATTACACACTGAAACTGATTATTTTATCCACTATTACATGTACGTATATTAAGTCCACCCATTCCACCCACTGTGGTTATTTCGAGAAAAGTCTATCATTCTGTGCTGCCGGCACCTTGCAGAGTAATCCGAACTGATCCCGTTATCTGATGATCTCCACTTGGTGAGGCAGAATTAAACGTGAGGTCATTGGAACAGAAGGGATCTGGAAAAGTTCAGACAAAAAGATATTGTTACTTTTTCACCATGTACTAAGTGAAATGTTGTAATGGTGAATCTATTATGAACTGGACATTGTTATATAAATAATGAAAATGTATAGCAATTCCTTTTTGAGGACATTTAGCTTGTATACAAATGTATGAGATTTAGGGACTCTTACAAGGATGGAACCTAAAACATCTAAATGCATCAAAAACCTTTTGAACAGGGTTCGCCAGCTGAAACACAAAAGAGATTCAGTAAAAAATTGTTGCAGACCTCCCTCTGAGTCCAGATGCAACTCTGATGGATCATCACACAATAGAAACATGTACTGCTGTCAGATAAGTCATTATTGATGGCCTCTTTTGGAACAACATGTTCCAGTGTGCTCAAGGCAAAAAAAAATTCCTTTTAATATAAGAAAGCTGTAAGTCGATAATGGGAACGTTTCAACTAAAGTGGCACGCTAAAGAAAAAAATTTCATAAAAACATGATGCAGCAATTGTACAAACCTGGATTACATTATGAACATTTATGGATTATATGTTTGGGGCTTTTTTTAATGAGTCGACTCACCTCAGAGGTTTTTCACAACTGCAAAGTGGATCTCACAAAAACCACTGCCTAAAAATGGTGTCAAGGCTTTTCTTTATTGTTAAATATAAAACAGAAATACAAGATGCCGCCTACTCATAATATAGAAAATATTTGACAGTGATCTGCCAATACAGAATTTGTTTAAAAAAAAAAAGAGGACGACCAAATATGACCTAAAGTATATCTATGCCCTTGTGCCAGGTGGACTTTGAGGCAGCAGCCCAGTCAGTAATGATGGAAACCCTGAGAGAAATCAGACGGCTGCGACCCAAAGCATTGTGGGGCGTCTCCCCTTACCCAAGCTGCTACAATGGCGATTCAGCCCAAACCGCATTAGCCAACTACAGCGGCCAGTGCCCCCCTGCTGAAAAGACCCTCAATGATGAGCTTCTCTGGCTGTGGAAGCGATGCTCCGCCCTTTACCCTCTTCTCACCCTGGAGAAGCTGCAGGTGGGTGAAGCCTTTAGGCTCAAAACTTTCAATGTTTTGATTTGATTTCCCTGTTGATATTTCCCACAAAGGTGAGCGGTGTCAGGCTTGTTTTCATCATGGGCCCCATCTAAGTTATGCTTGTCCACAGGGCGTAGTTATGATCAGCAAAACATTAAGTATGCATGAGTAAGCCATAGATCAGAGTTCAGTATGCAAATTTCTGAGGTGGGTTCGCTTTCGCGACAACAAAGGAGCCAAATGTAAAATAAATTGTTGATGTTTTATCAATAACAGATGGAATATTTTCTTTTTAGGAAAGCGCGACATCAATAGTTCATCTTCTGTACAGGAAATGAAGATGTGAAACAACTGTAAACAAGACAAGAGAAAGACACTAGTCTTTTTGGCGAGCCAGAAGCTTTGCTGCACTGCACATAGTTACACAAGCTTATTTTCACCACATCAGGACTTCGTTTTGATTCCAACTTTGTCCAAATCTGTGAGGTCATATCCTCAAGATTCATGATCATGTATTGCTTCTGGTTTTTGTACAAATGTATCAGCCTGACCATTTTTTGTACAGGGTGGAACATCCGGAGGGAAGCTTTATTTGACCAGTCAAATCCAGGAGGCGCTACGGGTTTCCTCTCTGGCTGGAGTATCGTTCGATCTTCCCGTGTTTCCACTGGTCAACAGTGTCTACGCTTCGACCAACACATTCCTTTCTCAGGTGGGATACACGTGCGATTTGGACTCGCATGATGACACAGGCTTCAATGTTCTGAATTCATAGGTCTGAAAAGAGGTTTTTAACGCAGGGATGCATCATACGAGGGCAATAAGAAGGAAATTAGGACGATGACTTGCCACAACATGGCAACGAAGCACAGCTTTTCTATTAGCCACTGCTTTGGCCTGTCGAAAAGAAGCGTCTCCCCTCACTCCAGCATAGTTGCTTGGTGACAAAAGACCACAAGATGACACGAAGGCACTATTATATCATGGCAAAAGGATATTTCAAGAAGTGCACAAAAAGTCTCAGTGTAAAGAATGTTGCTGGCAATCCAATACGGGAAACATTTTCAGTGTCTTTGCACCTTGTCCTCCTTCAGGCAGACCTGGTCAGCAGCATCGGGGAAAGCGCTGCCATGGGAACAGCTGGAGTGGTCATCTGGCAGAGAAGTGAGACCAGGACCGAAGTAAGACATTGTCTCAGTCAGTAGTCAATGCATGGAAAAGGAAAAACAGAGATAGCAGAACAAAATATTACATCTTCATGATTTTTGACTTCATCATTTTCAAAAGGACATTATCAGTGACTGGTGGTGGACTGAAGAAAAAACACTAACTTTACTGATCCGTGTTGACTGCAGCTTCTTTGTCTATTGTTCAATATCAAAAGGGATCTTGTCGTGTTTGGTTTTTTTAATTGAAACTGACTGCTCTTCAAGGAAATCATCCAAAAGGTTCTCATACAAATCAATTTCAATGTGTTTATGCGTCCATATGCAGAGAGAATGTCAGGACCTGGCAGAGTTTGTCCGCAAAGTCTTGGGACCTTACTCTCTCAACGTAACCACAGCAACCGGGCTCTGCTCAGCTTCCCTTTGTGAGGGAAAAGGCAGATGCGTCCGTCAGAATCCGAACAGCTCCACCTACCTCCACCTTCCACCGCCCCCTGACGTGATGGAGAAGGTGTCAAAAACCGTGATTGATGATTGTTGCAATAGTTGCAGGTGTTACACATACTGTAGAAGGCATTTGGTGCATGATTATGATGTCCTTATTGAGGCCTTATTTGACTATGAGCTGTTAATGAAAATGGACAATCCTGTTTTAAATGTAAATCAAATACTAGGATGAAAGTTGTGCGAGCTGATTTGACATGTTGATGTAGTGCACCCACACTTATTCACATTTTTTCCTATGAAATCCATTTTCATCCTCTTTCCTGTTTTTCCATGTATATTTCAGCCTCCTTCCAGATTTCTAAAACATGCATGTTAGGTTCATTTAAATTTCTAAATTCTCGACATAAGGTATGAATGTAAACATTTGTCTATACCTGGGGTGCCCAAGTCTGGTCCTTGAGATTTCTATTCAACCTATTTTAGATGTTTTCCTACTTCAACACGCCAAATGATCAGATCACCAGGAATCTTTGCAGAAGCTTGGTAATAGTTCTGATCATTTCAATTAGGTGTGTTGTTGGAAGGAAATATAAAACAGGCTGGATGAGGACTCTCGAGGACTGGACCAGATCGCACTCCTGGTCTATGCTGTATGTCCCTTGTGATTAGCCAGCAGCCAGTCCAGGGTGGATCCCGCCTCTCGCCCAAAGTCAGCAGAGAGCAACTCTGGCTCGCCAATTATACTAATGACAATAAGCAGAATAGAAAAAGGATGGATGGCAAATATTTTCATTTTCAAGTACTGAATTGTAGTCCCACCACTAAACATTTTCTACCGGCAGGCGGAAGCAGCTAAAGCCACAGACGAGCCCGATCCAGACATCAAGGCAGCTGAACCGGACCCAGCTGAAATGTGGAAGAAAGACTTCCAGTGTCAGTGGTACAAGACTACAGATGGGGACGTCTCAGATCAATCCCCTAAAGATGGAGCCTCTGTCAGTGGGATACTTGAGCAAATTTCCAGAGAGCTCAGAGGGACTGCAGCAACCTTTACAACAGATTCTATAACAAAAGGTGCCTCCACGTTGGAGCCGAGTGGAAGCTCTTCGGCACCGATGAAGCCGAGTGGAAGCACTTCGGCACCATTGGCTTCAAACACTTTCAATGTTTTGTTGTTGCTGGTGACTGCTTGTTTTTTGTGAACTGAAGTAAATTTCAGTTATGAGGATTAAACAGATGTGCCTTTAATCAGGACAGCAGACATATCATGCAAGTCTGTACAAAATTTTCTGAGGATGTGCCAATGCACAGTGATACTGTAGCACTTGTCACTTTTTTCCAGTTGTGGTACAGTATTGGTGGAAAGCTGGTTGAGCAACCTTAACAAAAAAGACATCATACCACTGCCAATAAAACTGATTCCAAACTAACCAAATCTTAAACTGTTTGTATTACTGTTATTAATTTATGTAATCTGAAGTGTTTAAAAATAAAGGTTGAATCATTCAATCTCATAGCAATTTAGCAATGTATCTTTTGCAAGGTGCCTGTTATCATCAGAGCTAACATATGCCTCGATTGGGCCTTAAATAACATTTAAATCAGGGCCTCTATGCAATTTTTTTTGGTACTTCCTCTTAAGGGATAATATAATCAATTGAAATAAATAATACACGACAAATATAAAATTCATAAGCAATTAAGTAGGTAAAGTAACACAAATAAACATCTGGATTCTTTTTTGTATTTTATGATACCCTAGATTCTAGGCAAAATGATACCCTAGGCCTAGGGCCTAGAACAATAAATAAGTAAATAAACACTGGTACAAATAATGAGGTGGTGAAAAATTTTCTTTAAAAAAAATGCAAAGATGAAAAATTAGGTATTAAACTACCAAATGTGAACATGCAAAGGCTTAACTAAAAAAGTATCTACCCCAGCACATGGTCTTATATGGGTTTCCAACTGGGTTTTCGACTGGGTCTTAGATAGTTTCCAAATGGGGAATTTTATGTCAGTCCCACCTGGGCCTTATGCGGCTTGAACTGAACTCTGAATGCTCTTAGTGTGGATTCCTGCTGGACAAATTATATGCAACCCATGTAGGCCCCATTTGTGTTTGCCCATTTAGGACTCCAAGTAATTCTGGTAGCTTCAATGTAGTCATGTGCAAGAACAATGGCAATGCTAGGTGACAGAAGATATGATCCAATTTGGAAAATACTTTTATTAAACTAGGGTGCATGAAAACAAATGCAAAAAATAACCAATGGCGAGGATGTGCAGAAGGTTAGACAGACCGACAAAATGATATCTTAAGGAGTTACCACAGGTCAAACAATTCAAGAGTCAAAGTACTTACGGTGGCAAGAAGAAAAAACAAACTCCATAAGCACATGGAACTTATATGCGCTCGAAAACTACAAGGCACATGGAAACAAGCGATGCAAACATTTGGCACCAGCTTATTGCTGAAACTGCCTTTAAATAGCTGCTGACTGGGACTAGGTGCCAGGTGTGTTGCCCAAACAGTTCTAACTCATGCCCCCTTAGCCCATACACAACCTTTATTGCACCCACCACGTTTACCCAGCTCGAACCCATGCCCACAAATCCAAGATGGGATAGATAAGGAACCCAGTACCTTGCACCACTTCTAGTCCATATATAAGACAATGTGGGCTAAGACAGGTGTGCCCAGGAGCAAAACCAGATGAAACCCATAACCGCTTGGTACCCAGGAAACACTTGAGGCACAACTGCACATGTTGGCTGGGACAAATCTCGAATCAAACGTACTTTGAATGTCTCTGATCTTGCTCAATAACAACGCCCTGAAGAATCACAATACTATACTAAGCTCGTTGACGCCCTCTAGTGGTAGTGAGTCAATTCTGCGTCAACCTCACCCAATCAGGTTTGTGACATGGCAAAGCCGGCCGCCACATAAATACATTATCACCTAGGTTAGGGATGTCAAACTCATTTGTTTCGCAGGCCGCATTGTAGTCATAGCTTCTTTCGGAGGGCCATTATGACTGTCAACCCAAATAAATGTATGAGCACCTCATATTATATACAGTAAAAGCTACAAAACAAACTGACAAATAACTCGTTTTCAAATCAGAAGAGTAAAAACTGGTCAAATATTTAAAAAAAAAAGATAATAAAAGTGAAGAAAATTTGCAATTCTAGCATTTGATGAACAATTTGGCTTCGCGCGGCCCATAAAATGATGTGGCGGGCCGTATCTGGCCTTAATTTGACACCTGTGACCTAACCGTTTTACAAGGCAGGGAAACAGATGAATATAAATTTGATGGGTGACTCACGCTCATTGTACAGCTCACTCTGACGCTAGCACGATTCATTAGGCTTTGATAAAAATGTTGCTATCATAAAGGTCGTTTTTTTATGTAACGTTCCATACTGTAAAAATAAGTCATGTTAATATTAAACTTAAAACAAACGAGTTTGTTACAAACCACAAAGATGCAATGTACACATGGCATTTTCTATTTATTTTTTTCGTCATTCTCAACTTCACACATTTTGAATGACATGTTCAAGATTTTTCCTGCAGCTTTGCATAAAAGTGTATCTTCTCTACTTTGGACTAATTAAAATTTGTATAACCTCTGAACTTTTTGACTTCAGATTTCCACCCGACTAGAAATTAGTTTGTGCATGCAGCTTTCTTCAAAGCCATTTTTAATGTCAATTTCTGGCCAATGTGTGTGTCAGTTTTCCAAAGTCCTTCACACTTCTGAAAATGTGTTGAATGATAAAACCCCATCAGCTGAATGGAAACATCACGTCAAATGTGAGTCAACAACCAAAGTGAATTTATTGAGTGAAATGTGATATACAATATATGATAGGAAATTGGTGACTTTGCAACCAAACGGAAGCTGCAGCCATTCACTTTTTTTTTTTTTTTTGCAGTTCATTAGCACGGTCCAATAGGTGCATTTTGTTATCAAGTTATCTGCAAGTGAATCAATTTGTTTGAGTGGTTTATTGGGTGGACACTGGGCTTATATTATAGTCATAAAAATAAAATAAACCTCACAGAATTGTCTGTACCGGACAGTTATAATGACATTAACTCCAAAACTGTAATTGTGTCTGTCATTGGCTGACGAATTACATACAAGTATTGCCCAGGCAGCCACCTGTGATATGTATTAAGGTTACCAGTTTAACAAAAAGTGTGACATCGTGGGCAGTGAAACATCGATCACTGGCTTTCATTTATCCTTTGAATAACAACCGAGAAACATGGTCCATGTCTTCAAAATGGCGCTTTGGCATTTCCAAGTCACAAGTCTGCAACATAATAACCAAATAAATAAAAAATAAATACAAGCAGCTTTCTGTGATGCTCACCTTTCCCCGTTTGGCCTGCAGTGAAGGATATGGGTGCCTTTATTGCAATTTTTTAAAAATAGACTTTGTTTGAATCTTCCCAGCCCAAAGAAAAGAAAAGTTACTGTCCTTGCAAAAGTGACAAACATCACCCCTCCTCCATGTGAGAAGGAGAGGTTAGTGCAACCTGAACAAAGCTGACTGGACGGATACATTTCCTCCTCTTCAAAAGTCTCGCAACAGTGCGATGGAAAGAATCCGGTTCGATACACAAACGTGATTATCGTTAAATAACGAGCAAGGTCCAAATAATCCAGCATGCCTGGTACTCCGCAAAGATGACCCCATGAGGAAAGAGCGCAGGAAGGTGGAACTCTTGGTGTCAGGGCGCAAACGGCGGCTGGAGTTACTTGCAGATGGCCTCCAGCGCGTCCAAGGTCCGCTTGATGTCTCGGATCTGCGCTGCCAGGATGCCGATGGGCCGCATGGAGCGATCCAACTCCTCACAACGTGCCATCAGCGTGTACATGCCCTGTGGGGATCCCGAAGCAGTACTTTGTCAAACACAATTTATGCATATTGGGACAGTGATGTTGGTCTTGTCAGAATATGGCCGATCACCTTAATACTCATGTCCACAGACTCCCCCAGGCTGTCCACTGAGTCTCTGTATGTCTGAATGTAGCCCACGCTCAGAGCCGTCATCTGCTCAGAGATACGGGGACAAGGAAGACATCATTTGGTACAACAAATCACGGTGGAGGAAATAAACGTGTTCACAGGTCGTCAAGCCTCACATTCTGGATGGTTCCGTTGAGGCTGTGCATCATCACTTCCACACTCCGTGCCACTTCTTGAGTGTGTTTCTGCAGGTCGACAAGGACGCTCGGATCAATGGGCGGGATATCCGCCGGTCGTCGTGACAACCCTCGGCTACGGTAGATGGGACCTGAACAATCCGCTGCCGATAAATTCACATTTCAGACATTAGAAGAAGAGACCAAGATCAGATATTCTTTTAATTTCAGATGACAGACGATATCTGTTTTCCTATCACTGAAAATGACATTTTACAAATAAATTAACTTAGTTGGGTTTTTCTTTTTTTAATCGTCTTCAGTAGTCTAGCACAATTGTACTTTCCCAAAGGACATTTGGAGTTTCTTTACATTCTCACATGTGGTAGTTGAGAGTCCAATCACCAACTAGCGGGGAACACTGATTACCGTAATTTTTGGACTATAAGTCGCGTTTTTTTTCATAGTTTGGGTGGGGGGGGGCAACTTATACTCAGGAGCGACTTATATGTGTTTTTTTTTCAAAAAATTTTACTTGATCATTAACACATTACTTACTAGTACAGTTGATCACCTCACTCATTTTAATACACTGAAAAAACGAATAAAGCAATTCACACTTTAAAGCACAATATTCAAGTTCATGAAACAAATAAACAAAACAAAAAAAAACAACTGAAAAAGAAATATAGTTATTTTCAAACTAAACTGAACGAGGGTGATTTAAATTTCACCATTGGCCGTGACGCAACAAATGGGAGGGGAAAGCGCTTTTTTTTTTAGTTTTTAAAAAGCACAGGTCTGGTGAAGAGAATTTAGTGTGGTGATGTAAAAAAAAAAAAACAGTAGGGGCAGCAATGCAATTTAGGATGCAAGCTCTGCTTGTGATGGACAGCATGCGAGCACACATCACGCCAGACATGCAAATCACGAGTCCGACGGCACGCGTACGCGGCATTGTTTACACGATCGATGATCGACGTATTTTATGATTTGGAGTGACAGATGGTTTGGTAATATTGTTGCGATATGATAGTTATTTGAAATATACTTTATATATCGTTATATGGGTCAGTGGAATAATTAGACATGCAAATAACGAGTCCGACGGCGCGCGTACGCGGCATTGTTTACACGATCAATGATCGATGGATTTTATGATTTGGAGTGACAGATGGTTTGGTAATATTGTTGCTATATGATAGTTATTTGAAATATACTTTATATATCGTTATATGGGTCTGTGGAATAATTAGACATGCAAATCACGAGTCCGACCGCGGGCGTACGCGGCATTGTCTACACGATCGATGTATTTTATGATTTGGAGTGACACAGATGGTTTGATAAACGTGTTATTTATGTAATAATCATTTGAATAACTCTGGATGTTACGTTAGGTCCGTTCTCAGCCTCTCGTTTGTGTATGTCACGTTAGCATACCGTATCGTTTAGCCTGTTGTTGCTGGTTTGTGTCTGTTTTTGGCGTTGGATTTTGACAAATAAATTAGCCCCAAAAGTGCAACTTATACTCCGGAGCGACTTATATATGTCTTTTTTCACGTTATTGTGCATTTTATGGGTGGTGCGACTTGTTCTCCGGAGCGACTAATAGTCCGAAAATTACAGTAATCGAGTTCCACGCTGTCCATAATGTGACAACCCATCCACAGAAAAAAATCTGTTGCCGTCATTTCATTTTGAGTGCACTAAGATGATAAAGGGCGTAATATTGCGCACTGGAACGACTTTAAAAATATGGTGTTAGTTTTTCGTTGATTCCACGACAATCGAGTAGATTAATCCTCTCATGTCTGTGTTTTCATTTTTTGCCAACCACATTTTCTCTCATTTATTTTACTTTCCCACTGCAAAAGATAAAATAAAAAAAATAGTTGTACAGGTTATATAATGGTGACAAGTTTGGAAATAATTTCTGATTTTTATATTACAAAAGCTGGCATTTTACTTTTTATATCCCCCCGAAGCTGCAAAGGCTTTTCAGCTAAATTCGACCACATAACGGAGAAACAAATATCTTTGCTCCACTTTCATACTCACAGTCACTGCAGTCCAGACTGGGCTTTGAGCTCATCTTGATCTTCTGCTCCAGGTTCTTGGTAATGAAATTGGTGAGGTCTCCCTCATGGCTGACTGTGCCCTCCAGCTCCAGGGCTGAGGAGATGGTTGCCCGTCGACCCTCAGATTGGCCGCCTCTGCCTGCCCCCCGGGCACCTACTCCACCTAATGAGGAGTGACCAACATATTATGTTTAAAAGTGCAAGCCCTTAGTAGTTGTTTAAAAATCCTGCTTATACCTCCACAAGCTTGGCTGATCTCATCCAGGCTCTTGCTGTCCTGCATCCCTCGAACGTTGCGGACCCACACCTGGGCCATGACGTGAGGGGGGCAGGGGGTGTCGTCGGAGGGGAGAAGAGGAGATGGCGGCGGGGAGGAGGTGCTGGGACCCGGCGCTGAGGAGGAGTAGTGACGTAACGACTAGCACGTATGTGCAGAGGTAAGTCAAGGAAGCAGAAGCAGAGAGGACTTCAATTAGCATGTCAGTTACACACATTTAAACAAAGATAGGCGCCAAAAACCTCACCTCAAGCTCCTTTTTCTCTCCCGTGGATTCATTGCACCATTTCTTGTCATTCTTCTCATCTTCCTCCTCATCCCGTTTCTCTTGCTCCTCATCTCCGCTGTCCATGTCTGTGCCAATCGGATGTCCTCTCCAAGATGAATGTTCGGACAGCGCTTTCCCTGAGCGATCCTGCCGCAGAGGCCGCATAGCCCCCAAGCCCGCAGGACAGATGACAGTGTCTTCAGTGTGTCCAGTGCGTGTGTCCTCAGAGGGGGAGAGGTCCATCTCATGAGATGAATGTGGAGAATAATGACCCATTTTTGTATCCAAACAACGCCGCTCATGTACTCTGATTTCTGCACCCATGTGGTTCTCTGTGTGTCCGTGGGAGGCATCCTCTGACCCCTCTTCGGGAAAGTTCTCCTTACGCCGCACACAATTCAACGAGCCTGCGACACGAGGAGTGTTTTCCGAGGAAGGAGGTGTCGCTACCCCATTTGCCATTTCTGGCACCTCTGTGTCAATCACAGGGGAGCGACTCATCCCTCCACCCGCTGAAGGAGAGAGAACATCTTACATTAGTTTCTTTTTAATCAAACTTCTAATTTTCTTTTAATCAATCTTTTCATTCCTAAATCAGTGATTCTCTCAGGGTGCAACAGTGACAATAAAAAATACCCACATTTTACAACAATGCAAATTTTGGTTTGTGGGATGAGAGAGTTTTCTAAAATGCATATTGAACACTGGACTACGGTATAGTACTTACAAAATGCCGTACGTCGCTGCTGTGGTAACAGAACTTGGTTGTAAACTCAGGACCCCCCCCCCTTCAGCCTAAATCACAAGTATCATAGTTCAAGTCAACGACAGTACCCAAAACTGAATGTAACTATGTAGTCATCAAAACAGCGCATCGTGGTCTGTTAAATGGCTCATCAAAGCCTCCTATACATCTGGCTCCAGCTTTATGACTGTCGTTTAGCTAAGAAAGAAGCCTCGATCAAATTCAACTTTATTAGCACTAGCATGAAATCACATGACATGATAATATATGCCGTTGCGAAGTCGCCTCGACGTTTAAGAAAATGGTGAAACACAAACCACTGTAAACGAAAACGCATTAGGAGGGCAACTCAAATGCTGACATTGAAAATGCTGCCATTTGGCCGCCCTGTTAGCTGCCTGTCAATACATGGAGAGTTGCCTAATTTAATGACATTTAGCATCTTAGCATCGACCAGCTAAGGGCCTCTCAAAAGACAATGACGATTGCATGCAGCTGCGTTAAAGGTGCATTCTATGGAATTTATATACAAATACTCATATTTGTTTTCATACCAATTCGGCACTTAATTCGATGATGTAAACGATCACTATGGTTGTTTACGATGTCATGAAGCAGAGTATCTAAGAAGTCCGTTCGGAAACTCCTTCCCCGCAAACAGTGACGGTTTGGTTTCCGCCTTAAACTAAAATAAATAGTTCCGCATGGAATATTTTCTTTTCTTTTTTCTTCTATAGTGTATGGGAATATAGTAAACATTGAAAAACGGAATTATAAAAGGAAAAATTCATTCATTAATTTCTCACCTTTATTATTACTTCATTGATATTTAATCATATTCATTAATAATTTGTTAATAACTAATGTATTTATTTTAAGGAGTAAAACAAAATTCATCCATCCATCCATTTTCTGAACCGCTTTGTCCCCACAGGGGTCGCGGGCGTGCTGGAGCCGTCATCGGGCAGCAGGCAGGGGACACCCTGAACCGGTTGCCAGCCAGTCGCAGGGCACACAGAGACGAACAACCATCCGCACTCGCACTCACACCTAGGGACAATTTAGAGTCTTCAATCGGCCTACCAAGCATGTTTTTGGGATGTGGGAGGAAACAGGAGTGCCCGGAGAAAACCCACGCGGACACGGGGAGAACATGCAAACTCCACACATGGAGGGCCAGAGGTGGAATCGAACCCGCACCCTCCAAACTGTGAGGCGGAGGTGCTACCCAGTGCCCCACCAAGCCGCATAAAACAAAATTCAGTGCTAACAAATTAACAAAATATATGTAATTTTATACTATTAAAAAAAGTATTACTCTTACCAAATTCAAACAAATTATGAATGGCAAGTAGCACAATCGGTCTCACAGTTCTGAAGTTTGGATGATGGATGGATGGATGGATGGATGGATGGATGGATGGATGGATGGATGGATGGAAAGGTACCTATTGAGGTGAGATCTTAGCATGTAATAAACTTTGACCACCCGTGACCCCCGAGGGGACAAGTGGTACAGATCATGGATGGATGGAAACTTTGACCACTGTGCGGCAGTATTTACAAGGTTACCAAATGGATTCAGTCTTCTGGGATGGCCTCATACCTTTGTTATAGTCCTTTAATGACCCTCCTGGTTTATTTCTTTGGCAAACGTGCTCATGGGTCCAGGAGGCGGCCTATTGCATGTTTTGTGACAATTTCACATTCTTTCACTATTTGGTTTTGTGGGGGAAGTTCTGTCTCCTGCAAATACAAAAAAAGGCCTTTAATTACGACGACCAGAGCCAGAGTTTTTCAACATTTTCCAAATTCATAGCGAATTACAGCAAATTTTGACTGCTTCAAAAAAACTCAATAATCAAACCAGAAGCAGCAACTTGTGGCAGACTTCTGAGAAACGGACACTCCATCCAGAGAGGTGGTCCCCTCATCTCGTCAAGACTGCAAATGAATAGAACCACCATTTCATACAGTAAAAGACTATTATTTAGTTTTCACTAATAAATGCATCACTTCAACAACAAGCCACCAAATTACCCTCTTTAATTTGTGTTTGGCTCTGTGCATGTGTTGCATGCAAACTCCCTGGCTCCACACAGACAACTTGAATACTGCGAGCTAATACTAATCTATGCTAATGCTGCAACTCAATTTGCCTCCAGGCTTTGACGTGACTGCTTCTGTGTAGGACTCTCACTTGAAAATGTCAGATCTTCACCAAGCCTACCTGGTCAAATCATGGAGAGGAAAAACTAGCTATTAAAATGTCCAGCCATCCATATTCTATAGTGCAAGTCCACCTACAGTTCCGCTGGAACTGATCCCTGCAAAATTTAGGCAAGAGGTAGGATGCATGAGCCAAGGTCCAAACCCCCAACCTCACAACTGCAAGGCAGACATACTCACCACTAATGCACAGGGCTACACAATAAAAAAGTCACTTATCCATAATTTGTCCCCTTTAAATCTTGTCAATTTGACATTTAACAGGGTTAAATATGCACATACAGACACACACATAACATTGCATAAGAGATATGAAAAGACTGGAAAGTCACCGCACTTGTGCTGGCAGTAAAATGAATGGCATAAATAAAAAGCACAAAACCCCTCTGTGACTTAATAAGCGACAACGAAGAAAAGTGGTAACTTCATCATCTCTTTGCAATAGGTTACATGTGTGCACATCATAAATCACACTGACTCGCCTCTGCACTGTGAGCCCTCTAATGAAATGGTGCTTGACATCATTTAAGTGAGTGGAAAGTCTTTGTACGTGAATGGACGGACCACCACTGCGGCTGCTCAGAGAAGACGAGAAGGAAAAGGAGGAGGAGAAGGACGTCACCTTTTGAAAGGGGAACAAGAAGGAGTGTAATGTAGCCCAGCTGCTCCCTCTTTGTCGTTGGCTCGATGACAACGGGAGAGCGACCACTTGATCCCATTTGCTCCCTTTCCAGTCCTGTGACAAGCCTCAAAGGCCGCGACAATTAACCAAACACAATTACATCACTCCAATAGGTCCGCTCAATCGTTTTCACAGTTGCCCCATCAAAAAAAAGGAAACTTGCTTAGTGGCCAATCTGTCCAACCAGCAGATTTTGGGAATGCCTCAAAACACTTGGAAAGATTTGCCTTGCAAGTGAGATCAGCTTGAGATGCCGTTAAAATCATATAATCTATGTAACATACTAAAGGCACATGTGCTTTCAGCAGTTTGCAAACATATTTTTAAGGTTGTGTTAAACTTATAATCATATCAATATAATATCTAGTATTGGAGTGCTCGCGTGGATTGGTGGGTGGTGAAGAATGTGCAGGCACACTGCATGAACTTGTTTTCTTCAAAGTGTTGTGGAACAGGCCCAGACAGGGAGTACCGGACGAAGGGAGTACCGGACAATAACACCTTAAGGTCGGTGAGAAACGAGAACAAAGAAGAACACCACGTCCAGGTGGTCGGGCTTCGAGAGGAAAAAACCCAACCGCCTGACCACAGCGATAACATCTCGATGGGGAGGAGATGGCCATCGACCAATCATCACACAATGTTTTGCATGTTTTAATATTTATATTGTGTTTCTTTAAAACTGGGCAACCCGGAAGAAAGTGTCGTCTTTTGGTGGTCACAAAAACGCACGAGTTGAGGGACCCGGGACCCAGGCCTGTATTAGTTCGCCTTGTCAGGAATAAACAATTGGTAAATTTGGTCTGATTGATCTACTGGTCTTTTCTTTGACAGAACAAACTCGCAAAATTGTTAGGTGCGCCAGTGTGTGGATTGGGACATAGCAACTCGTGTTAAGTGTTGATCGCAATTTGGAGTCAGATCAATAGCTAAAATCCATAACCTAACAATTTCTTGGTGACCCCGACGTGATGTCAAGAGAAGGGTAATTGACAACTCGTGGTCTGTATCCAGGACACCGGACAGTGTCAGGGACACTGTCTCCCGGTCGGCGAACCGTTTGGAATATTTGCACAACGTTGAGCTGGTACGAAGTCTCCTCAACTCTGAGCGCTCATCACTGATAAGGTAACAGACGGGGCAGCGGACATGATGTAATCCTGGAACACCCCGAATCCTGTTTGCCTCTGTCAGTCTCACATGCCGATCTGTGTGCCGCCCAGGATGCCACATCCCCGGAACAAAAATCAGTCTGGCTGGCAGCAAAGGCTGTCAAACGATCAGATGGCTTGTGGGTAGGACCCAAAGGCCAGCCCACTCTTCCGGAAGGAAGGCTAATGGCGGAGGTCCTGTCACAGGCACACACACCTTTCCATGTGGGTCCCCATGCCATGATGATCCATCTCCGAAGTTGGTGGCATCCCAGACTCTCGGACGTGGTCTGGAAATTTGTTGCGGATTATGAGTCCTGCCAGACATTCAATGCACATCCTACGTTGAAGCCCAAGCCCGGCCTATTTCAGCCGGCCCCGTGGCCGGGGGCAGAGGTGATCATTGATTTCACCGACATGAATACAAGAGTGAATGGGAAACGCTTTTTGCTTGTGTTGGTTGACGCTTACGCAGGCTGGCCTGAGGCATATCCATGCTCGAAGGAAGATTCTGCTGCTGTGATCAATGCTTTGATCACCCATTACATCCCCACACATGGTTTTCCGGCCCTGATCTGCTCTGACAATGGTACACACTTTAACAACAAAGCCTTGGCCAAGGTGGAATCAATTTTGGGTTTGAAGCATCGATTTGGCAGTGTCTACCATCCTCAAAGCCAGGGCAAAGTTGAACGAATGAACCGGACGTTGAAGGAAAAACTGGCCAAAATGATGGCTCAAACGACAATGAATTGGCTCCAAGCGCTTCCGCTTGCCTTGTTGTCTGTGCGGCAATCCGTTAACAGGCACACTGGATTCGCACCGTTTGAATTGATGACGGGTCGTCTAATGCAGGGACCAGCAACAACGCTCGTCCCACTGGAGTATGTTACGGTACCAAATTTGTCTCATACAGCATACTGGTCCTATTTGTCTGCTTTTGTGTCCAGTGTTTCTGCACAGATTGGAGAGAAATCCGCTGCGGCAGAGGAAGGCGTGTCGGTGGAGAAACAGCTAACACCGTACGTGTACGTCGTCTTCCCAGTGGAATGGCCCCTTTCGTGTCTTGGCCAGGACGTCTCACGCGGCCCAGCTCGACTTCAAAGGACGGTGGTATCACTACTCACAACTCCGTCCGGCCCCAGAGTTTGTTCCGTCAGTATGAAGGTATTCCTGTTTGGCCGTGTCCCGAACCGGCCAAGAGGAGGGGGACAGGAGAAGGAGCAGCAATACGGAAAAGTAAAGGGGAGGGCTCGAAAGGTTTTTCGGATTTTTCAGAATTAATTTTAGTAGTGCTATTTTTATTGTCTTTTTGGGTGGACATTGATGACAATTGATGAGACCACCCAGCAGAAAACGTCCCAGATTCAAATTTCACCCACCTATAGACAATACCGATGCAGAGGAAAAGTAGTTTATGAAGCTGAGGTGAACACAACAGAAGAGCTCTCACGAGAGGAACAGGGGGGTTTGAGAAAGAGATGTGACAGCGGAAATTGGCAAACGTATGTCACATTGTTTAATTGGACAGAGACAAACCAAAGGTTACAGGACAAATTGGAAAAGTACCAGAGAAGGGTGTGGAGGAAGCAAATTGAACAGGTAAAGGAAGTATTGGATTTAGCCCCACCAGACAGAGAAGGGACATGTATTCACCAATGTAAAGAGGATGGACAGTTTGTAGTTGCTTCATGTCATGGACAAAAGAAGTTAACATATGGAGAAATGTGGTTGTTTTATTCTCAATGCTTAGGAAATTAGTTTGGTTTGTTCTCGGTTGAGAGGGCATTGGAGAGTCACGGCATACAACTATTCACTCAGATGACGCAGATGGCGGTGAAGGTAAGGAAGGAAGGACCGATAGCGTGCTGATAGCTGTTCGCTAGAGTAACTGGTGATGACCTCATAAATGAGGTCATGAGAGGGAATAAAGGGAAATGTGCTTTCAGCAGTTTGCAAACATTTTTTAGGTTGTGTTAAACTTATAATCATATCAATATAATATCTAGTATTGGAGTGCTCGTGTGGATTGGTGGGTGGTGAAGAATGTGCAGGCACACTGCATGAACTTGTTTTCTTCGAAGTGTTGTGGAACAGGCCCAGACAGGGAGTACCGGGCGAAGGGAGTACCGGACGATAACGCCTCAAGGTCGGTGAGAAACGAGAACAAAGAACAACACCACATCCAGGTGGTCGGGCTTCGAGAGGAAAAAACCCAACCGCCTGACCACAGCGATAACACCTCGATGGGGAGGAGATGGCCATTGACCGATCATCACACAATGTTTTAATATTCATATTGTGTTTCTTTAAAACTGAGCAACCCGGAAGAAAGTGTCGTCTTTTGGTGGTCACAAAAACGCACGAGTTTTAGTGTGAGGGACCCGGGACCCAGGCCTGTATTAGTTCGCCTTGTCAGGAATAAACAACTGGTAAATTTGGTCTGATTGATCTACTGGTCTTCTCTTTGACAGAACGAATTCGCAAAATTGTTAGGTGTGCCAGTGTGTGGATTGGGACATAGCAACTTGTGTTAAGTGTTGATCGCAATTTGGAGTCAGATCAATAGCTAAAATCCGTATCCTAACAATACTCATCTCAAATCATCTCTCCTAATTGAAATGAATGGAAATGCCATTAATCCATTCCAGCCTCTAACCCCCCCAAAACATAGACGTTCGCAGTGTTTTTCAATATTCAATAGAATTCCAAAATATTGTTGTTTATACAAAAAATATAGTCTTCTATATAATCTTGTAATTTATACAAATTCAACAACAATGAATCAACTAAGCAGATGTATATTTTAGCAGATACATTGATAGGTAAACAAAAAATACTGCCTTTTTTTAAATTAACTATATTTGAGTATAAATCGTTAAAAGAACAAATACGACAGGACTAATGCAAATACTTGGTGGGACAGATTAAGAAATGGGTGGACTGTGTGTGGCCTACGGGTCATACTTGCCTGACCCCTGCTGTAGACGGTTGACGTGTCTCTTTTGTGTGCAAGCGTTTGATCACATTCTCATGTATACAAGATGGTTCACATAGCCTTTCTCATTTTTTACACTTTCAACATTCATGTGTCATAATACTCAAAAGCTCTTTCAAATGGTTCTCTTCTCATTCATTCACTTCAGTAGAGGCACCCTGCGCTTGCATGTGACAATAGAGCTAAAAAAACAAAACACAGTCTGAGGACTGTTTGGTCGGACTCAGTGAATTTATTGGATTTTTATTTGGTCTTTTCTACCTCTATGTTCAATTTGTTGACTTTGCAAACATGCAGTACATTCACAAGAACATCCTGCCCCAGAATGTAGTCTTGTGCAGTTTACTTGCAGTTTTAAAGCAGTTTGTTGTTCATCCCCATAATCAATCCTTTTGGCAAGCCGCTTGTCCTCATTAGCGTCGTGGGTGAGCTGGAACCTACGCCAGCTGAAGTTGGAGGACGGGAAACACCATAGTCAGCCAAAAGCAGTACATTTCTTTCACATTTCAAACTAATTTTAACTCGGCTGGTTACATTGCCTCGCAGTGAGGCCTGTGGTGTCAACATGAGTGGAAGTAACCAAATGTAGTTCCTTTAGACATCACCTGTGTTTGAAAATGAGACAAAATTAATCTATTCACCTTTGCACGACATGTTTAGTGCTTTCAAATGCGCAACTACATTAACTGGTGTTTCAAATGTAGCTAGTTATTAATCAACTACCTAAATGTTTGAACAAAGGTCAGATGACTGCAATCTGCCTGTAGAATCAACAAGATAAAAAAAAAGTCTTTCGGCTTTTACATAATGAATATGATGAATATGTTTCCAGTTAATTAATGGCTGGAAGCAGTTTTTAAAAAAGTGAGCACACAACTTGTGAGGGAAATCAATACACTGAGACAAAAATCATGTGAACCACTTTTGTTGGTCTAATACTTAAAATTGAGAAAACTGCCACAGTCGGTGATGTCATTTTTGTCCGCGAGGTTCCATCACAAGGCTTGCTTTATTTTACAGAATGTACATTGGAACACCGGCAATTTGTTCCTCATCTGCTCGGCTGGCTCCAAAATGTGTCAGACACAAAACAAATGAAAAACATGCACAATCTGTACAGAGTCCTCAGACAGTCCACTCATCCAAAGTCTTCCCGAAGTCTCTTTGCGACACAACTTCTTTTACTGTCTATGTTAAAATTGACAACACACTCACCAATATATGATGTAAATACTATTTTGGATCCCTGTGAGATGAGGTTATCTACAAGAATTCATCACCCAGATTGTGTCAATCAATTAGTCATCAATTAGTGTGTGAACCTCTTAAGGAAAGTCCCTCAAAAGTAGAGATACTGTATATAGTAAAACCTCCAACCGACATTTACAAGGAAAAAAGGCTCAGTTGAGGGTTTTGAGTATTACTCCACAATTGAGTTGCTTTTTCTTTGTCATTTTGTGACCACCACAGAACAGTATCCATGAGAAAACCAAACCTGGCTGTTCAGTACACTCCAACAACGTGGATGATACAGAAGAAAGAAATGGAAGTTAGCCATCATCCAGAACGGATTGTGTTTGGCTTTAGAAGCTCGACTGTGACATTTCCTCCTTCAAATAACATTTTTAAGCGTAATATCATGACCATAAGGATCACAAATAGTTCTTTTGAACACCGGTGGAGCTTGGATTGTTTTCCCTTTGTGGGGTTCACCGAAAAACATTAAAACTGATTTTACAAACCTAAAGTTGCCTTCAATGTTCCCTACGGGGCACAGGTGGAATGATGGGAAAAAAAATCCAGAAAAATGAGAAAATACCCAAAAGTCAGGCCTGGAACCTGAGGGGTCCAATCATTTTTGATTGGGGAGTCAGTGCCCCAATGACCCCTCCTCTAGCTCCGCCAGTGCTTTTTGTACTAGCTTAGACATCTCATGTGTTCTGTTAGCAAATGCATGTTAGTCTCTTTCATTTTTGTTTTCACCAATGAGGCATCCCAAAGTTAAAGACACTTCATAGCTGTAGGGGGAGCCCTTGAGCAAGGAAGAGCTCAATTTTCTGTGACTTCAATTATTCCCCTGTATATTGTCACAACTTCTCCAAACAACTCAACTCCTCAGTGCCGTTTTCTGTTAACTTGCGCATTTTAAATGACATGACCCAGGTTGTGTTTTTAGCCCTCAGCACGGCAAACCTTTCTACCTGTGTTTTCTCCCTTACATGAATGGTTGTTCCTTTGCAGTCATTCTCAAAGTCAAAGTCAAATGTGAAGGTCCTTAATCTGAGTGTAATCAAAGCAAATATTTTAAATGTACAGTGTTTACCTTCTGAATCTACAATTTATGATGCAATATCAACCATCCACATGAGTTCAGTTCGATTTGAAAACAACACAAGAAAATCTGTCAGAAGCAGTGTTGCTCAGTGTGACTATTTGAACATACTGCATATACGCTACTTCCAAAAAGTTAGGCATATTCAGGTTTCAGGTGAAATTCCAGGGTGAATCTAAAATGTACGAGTGAATTCAATATGACCATCTCTGAACTTTTGAAGACACATGTCCATCTGTTCATTGTTTCATTGCGTTCTGTACAACTTAAATGGCAGAATTCACACTTGAGTGTTTGTTCCATGAATGGTGCAATACAATTTCAAGGTCATCCATCCATTTCAGTGCTTTTCTGTGTCTCCTGCTATCTCTGCGGCTACTTCCCCTCGAGGGTCTGTTTGAAGCCTTGCAAATGTCAGCGAGACACTGTTGATCAATTGTTTGAGTCATCTCGGTCTCATGATGTCAAAATGTAAGGTCAAAATGAGTTTACCTGTGAATGTTATAAGACATTTTAGATTCAACCTGAAATTTCACCTTTTTTGTGAGAAGTCTAATTGAGAATGCTAAATACGGACTTCCATGACGATTGTCACTGCCATAAACAAGTTTGGAAAGTTTTGTTTGTAGTTGGCAACATGCACAAACACAAAAACGGATCCTGGGGGCCCAAACCTTTTTTTTTTTTTTTTTACATGTGGAATATTTACTTTGTGAACAAGACTCCTATTCAGTCAGAGTAAAACGTGGATAAGCAGCTGATTCTTCATTCCGCAAAGTATTCCATCTGATTACTTCTTGAGTTCAAACACAGTCATCGTGTGATTCACTTTGAACGTCCATCAGTCACAAAAGTGTAATAAAAAGAAGTTGTTTTTTTTAAATGGCAAGTGCATGCAAATATCTTATACGTACAGCGTGGCTAGAATTCATGACTGATGTGTTTCTCCTTTTGCTTATTTTATCATTTCACTGATGTTTGCCAAAAACGTATTTAATATTTAATAATTTCATACAAAAATAAAATAATACGATTTGCAATGGGTAAACGACTCCAATTCGTTGTTCGTTGATCGACTTTGTAGTCGTGTCATCGGATTTGCGGCCGCATGTTTTGGACACTCGGGTGAAGAGAGCGGCGGAGCTGTCAACTGATCACCACCTGGTGGTGGGTTGGCTCCGATGGTGGGGGAAGATGCCGGTCCGACCTGGCAGACCCAAACGCTCTGTGAGGGTCTGCTGGGAACGTCTGGCAGAATCCCCTGTCAGGAAGAGCTTCAACTCCCACCTCCGGCAGAGCTTTTCCCACGTCCCGGGGGAGGCGGGGGACATTGAGTCCGAGTGGACCATGTTCCGCGCCTCCATTGTTGAGGCAGCCGACCGGAGCTGTGGTCGTAAGGTTGTTGGTGCCTGTCGTGGCGGCAATCCCCGAACCCGCTGGTGGACACAGGCGGTAAGGGATGCCGTCAAGCTGAAGAAGGAGTCCTATAGGGCCGTTTTGGCCTGCGGGACTCCGGAGGCAGCTGACAGGTACCGGATGGCCAAGCGGAACGCGGCTTCGGCGGTTGCTGAGGCAAAAACCCGGGCGTGGGAGGAGTTTGGCGAGGCCATGGAGAATGACTTCCGGACGGCTTCGAGGAAATTCTGGTCCACCATCCGGCGTCTCAGGAGGGGGACGCAGTGCACGGTCAACACTGTTTACAGTGGAGATGGTGTGCTGCTGACCTCGACTCGGGATGTCGTGAGTCGGTGGAGGGAATACTTTGAAGACCTCCTCAATTCCACCGACACGCCTTCCATTGTGGAAGCAGGGCCTGAAGACTCTGAGGCGGACTCTCCAATCACGGAGGTCGAAGTCACTGAGGTAGTTAAAAAACTCCTCTGTGGCAAGGCCCCGGGGGTGGATGAGATCCGCCCGGAGTTCTTAAAGGCTCTGGATGTTGTCGGGCTGTCATGGCTGACATGCCTCTACAGCTTTGCGTGGACATCGGGGATGGTGCCTCTGGATTGGCAGACTGGGGTGGTGGTTCCCCTCTTTAAGAAGGGGGACCGGAGGGTGGGTTACAATTACACGGGAATCACACTTCTCAGACTCCCTGGTAAGGTCTATTCAGGGATGCTGAAGAGGAGGATCCGTCGGGAGGTTGAGCCTCGGATTCAGGAGGAGCAGTGTGGCTTTCGTCCTGGCCGTGGAACAGTTGACCAGCTCTACACCCTCGGCAGGATCCTCGAGGGTGCATGGGAGTTCGCCCAACCAGTCCACGTGTTTTGTGGACTTGGAGAAGGCGTTCGACCGTGTCCCTCGGGAGGTTCTCTGGAGGGTGCTTCGGGAGTACGGGGTGCCGAGCCAACTGATAAGGGCGGTTCGATCCCTGTATCACCGATGCCAGAGTTTGGTCCGCATTTCCGGTAGTAAGTCGGATTCGTTCCCAGTGAGGGTTGGACTCTGCCAAGGCTGCCCTCTGTCACCGATTCTGTTCATAATTTTTATGGACAGAATTTCTAGGCGCAGCCAAGGCGTTGAGGGGGTCCGGTTTGGGGACCTCACCATCGCGTCACTGCTTTTTGCAGATGACGTGGTGCTGTTGGCTTCTTCAGGCCGTGATCTCCAGCTCTCACTGGAGCGGTTCGCTCTCACTGGAGCGGTTCGCAGCCCAGTCGGGATGAGGGTCAGCACCTCGGTCGGAAAAGGGTGGAATGCCCTCTCCGGATCGGGGATGAGATCCTGCCCCAAGTGGAGGAGTTCAAGTATCTTGGGGTCTTGTTCACGAGTGAGGGTAGGATGGAGCGCGAGATCGACAGGCGGATCGGTGCAGCGTCGGCAGTAATGCGGACTCTGTACCGGTCTGGCCTGGGAACGCCTTGGGATCCCCCGGGATAAGCTGGATGAAGTAGCTGGGGAGAGGGAAGTCTGGGAGTCTCTCCTAAAGCTGCTGCCCCCGTGACCCGACCCCGGATAAGCGGAAGAAGATGGATGGATGGATGGATGGATGGATGGATGGATGGATGGATGGATGGATGGATGGATGGATGGATGGATGGATGGGTAAAGCTTTAACAAATGTTTTCAATGTGTGATGTGTATTCTTAAACGGACCTTATTGAAGTATGCCGAGTAATGTGCATAACTTACAGCCCACTCGAAAGACTTTGTCTGAACTAGTTCTTTGACAAAACAGGTAGCGTTGGAGACCCCAAGAGTCATGAATTCCAGCTCACCCTGAACAAGATGTGTGTGTGGACATGCACGTGTGGTGTTTGCTCATATTCAAGCACTCCTCGGCGCTCTTTGCTGTGGTTTGCTCCTGCTCTTCCTACCCGCCGACCTGCCTCCACCTCCTCCTCCACCTCCTCCTCCCCGTCCTCCACCGTGCTTGTGCCTCTCGGCCTTCGCCTTCTCCTTAGCGCCCTGCACCACTGTGTCACGGTGGCGGTTGCGAGGCGGGCGATACCCCAGAGCGCGGCAGTGCTGCCCCAGGTTCCTCGGGTGAATCAGCGTCATGGCGTCACCGTACCAAGGTTGATGGGAGGAGGCGGACCAGGACGTCATGAGTCGCTCGGCCGAGGGGCTCCAGACCGCCAGGTGGACGGTGACGGCGGTCCAGTGGTAGCCGTGCTCCTCCACTTGGCAATGGTAGACACCGCTGTGAGACAGCTCGGCCCGACGGATGAGGACGCCTCGCTCGATTACCACCACCTGCTCGCCTGACATCACCTGCAGGGAACATTGGCTAAAGTCACATGACATTGGACTGCCATAATAGTTTGCCAGAAATAACCTGGAAACAGAGACATAGCTTAACATTCATCATCGCAAAACTTTGCAAATGTGAAAGAGACTAGCAAAAATTACTAAATTAGCTTGCGTATAATTGAAAAATGTGGATACATTTTGTGCATGGCAGAACCTGTTTTATTTTAGGCGTAACCACCACGTATGGGGAATATCTTGCTTCTCAAAATCTGTTCCTATCATTATTAATGCTCCATGGTTCACATTTTTCAATAAGTTCCATTTGTATGGTCGTCGTGACACGTTTTCCTTCTCACGTGTTATCACTTTTGGCTCCCGAGAAGTCTTTTTCCAAAAAATGTTGGTTGAACTCCAGTCTGTACGGTCGTGTTATGATATCGCTTTTCACTGTATTTTTCCAAGTTAAACTAAACATGTGTACCTGGTTTAGTTCGGGGCTGTTCTCTCCGGCTTGTTTGTACCATATGACAGCAGCGTGCCTGGATCGGGGAAGACACTCTAAGTAGGTGCTGTTGCCCTCGGCAACCATCATCAACCTCTGCTCGGCCTCCACCTGGAGCCCGGCTAACAGAGACCAAGGAAAAGATGGACAAAATGATGAGCTGTCACTTCGTATTGTTTTGGTGTCTAAATAAGACAGACGTGTCACTGTTGCCATGACAACAACTGGGACTATAGTGACAAGTGAATTATTGAATTTTAGTTGCAAATACGAATATGAAAAATAAAACAAAAACAGACAAGAGTAAAGTGCTAGATTCTTTACTTCTTCCTCAAAGTTTCTTTTATATTCTGGTAAATTCCCCAGTGCTAGTGCACGTGCCTACTCAGAACGTTGCCAGCCCAAGCGTGGTCTCAGGTCAGACACATATGCTGACCCTGGTCCTTCCAAAAACTGTCCAGTGTCAAGCATTGGCAAGGAACTCCAGATGAAAGCACAGTTTTTGTGATTGCACTAGGTGTTACGTGCCACTTCCACGCAATTTTCTGCAAATCTCTCATTTTCGTCTTTGGCTGTTATGAGACACACACTACATAAAAACGCGAGCAAAAATAGACCCTATACCTCCTTGTCTAACACATTGAGTTAATGGATCCTCATCCTCGCCCAGGTGTCGAGCATTCCTCCTGCAGAAAACAAACAATCAAGGAGACATTAAATTCCAGGTTTGCTACTGTGGGAGATTTCCAAAAGAATGTCGAATCATGTCTCACATAATTTCAATTTTCAGTCAAATAAGACTCAGAAATGCACCGATTGCATGATGACATCAGACATAGCCTAGTGCGTAAAACCCACTTCTCTACATATTGAAGATCCGGATGATGGTAGGCTATAAAACCAACCAAAATATTTCAAGGATATTTAATCTTTCATGTATTGGTGGTGCAAGAAATAAAAGTTTTCAGGTTGAGAATAACTGGTGTGTTCCAAGCATTACAACGTTTTCATCTCGGGCTGAGTTGATTGGAGCATAGAAACCGTGTGACTGTCACATTAGATGAGACGAGAAGGAGACTTGTAAGGAGCCTCAATTTGTCCAGCACAGCCCTCTTACATTATTAGATTGGGAGTTGGCAAAGAGCAAGGATGATTAAAACAGGCGATGAGTTTGCGGAGAGGTTTTGTGGCAATGGAAAATGCTCACCAGAGAGATCTGAGTCCAGTTGTAATCGAAACCAGCCTTCAAAAAGGCAGGGCTGTTTTACACAATTCAAGCCTTACGTGTTTCTCCTTTGTTTCTCAAACTTGGAAATAGACCTCATACCTGCGCACAGTGGGCATGTAGGGGCTGCAGGCATGTCCGTCCCACGTGCAATATGGATCTCTGGCCAGGCAACACTCAGCGCAGGCTTCACCGTACAGCTCACACTGGTACAAGCCCAGCTGGGAGACCCCTTCCCTGGAGCCCACAAACAACCACTGCTGGATGGAGGGAAGAAGGAAACATCACCATTTGGCCTGATAGCAGGAAACGCAAGCTGCTTTAATTATGTACATTTCTGTGTGAGTGACAGCGCGTGCGCAACTGCTGTGACTGGGGTCAAGTAACCATAGCAACTGTGCGCAGATGAAGTGTCATAGTGTGCCTGTCTCATTGGTTGCGTAAGAAAATTAACATTTTTGTTCCATCTATTACCTTCTTCTGAGAGAGCGTCATCACCGTCACTGGTGACTTATACTGTGAGGAGAACACAAAACAATAATGATTACTTAGTTTAGTTAATTTGTCAGGTAGTTAATACACAGGCCAAAAATTCTGAACCTAAAATTTATATTATCATAGCTTGGAGTGGCTAGTGAACAAAAGCCTGCACAAGTTACCATTTTATGGCCTTGCAACCATTTTTGGCAAAATAGCATCTTTCAATTAGCTCAGGACTTGGTCGAGGCCAGAGCAATAAAAACAAAAATACATATTGACAAGCAGTTCAAATGACTTAAAAAAAAGAGAGATGAGAGGATGTAAACTACCTGGAAGACCTCCAGCTCCTCCAGGGTTACCTCCTTACTTGGTCCGTGTTCTCTGGGCAGATGGATGGCCTTCAGAACCAGGCCAGAGTCTGCAGCAAAAAGACATCCCATTTGAAACATTACAAAAAGCTATTCTGAAAAGGAAAAGATACATTTCAAGAACTAGGCTCAGTGTACCTGTGGCGATGAAGAGGACATCGTAGGTGCTGTCCACGGCTTCTACTCTGTCCACCAGCAATTTGCTAAACTTGTAGTGAACACCGACTCTGACAAGGAGTGGGTGCTCTCCCAAGGGCAACACGTTTTCCTACACAAGTGCAGAAATTTTGATTTAACTTCAACACATCATCTAATGATTGCGCAGAGTCATCTCCCTCAAAGGTATTTGCACCAAAATACAAGGAGTTAACATTAGCGTCACAAAATAAAACATGAGTTGAACCTCCAGCAGCGGGTGAGTCCTGCTGAAGAAGATGACATCATCGGGATATTCCCTTGTAGAACTGTAGCTTCCATATGTGCTGCTGGGACACTGTGATGAAAAAAAAACACAAGGTAATTGTGTTTGTATATGTTTCAAAGTGGATAGGTGAATCGGTGGCAGGATTAAAAAATCTTATATTGGGGCCATTCAAATTGTCAAGATTCTTCCTTAATCTCTTTCCTTTTTATTAATCATGTACATAATCTGTATACATGTGTGACCACTGACCCACAATGTCTTGGCCCTTTTTTACTCTGTAATACTAGTTGTCATATGCATTTCTGTTGAGGGAAGTGGAGGTTATTGTGAATAACTGGAGAGAAAAGTAATTGCAATTCATTGCATGTATTTTACACTGTATAAACTAAGGTTAGCATGTATGTTCTTTTTTTTTCTGCCATAAATATATGAAGTTGACGCATCATCTTAACCAATGGGCCACAAGCAGTGATTTTCAATCCAAGTGTCAGTAGCAATTGTCAAGGCGAGTAGGTACTGTGTAGCGGTCGATGGAATTTGGTGCCGATCTAGATAAATGATTAAAGTGGAGGAATGAGGTTTGAGTATGAACTCACAGTTCCGGGACGTGGGTAGGGCACCTTGCCAGTAAACTCTGCCCACTTGTACTGCGGCCCCTCTTTGTGCAGAAAGTTTCCCTTAAAAGCCCGAACCACATCCTCCATTCGGTAAACACATACGGCTGAGCCATTGAGGATGTCGCTGATAACAAAGGCAGTAGGGAAAGAACAATTAGCCATAACCTGAACACATTTTAGCAGCTTGCACGAATGAAAACACAAGCAGAGGGGGGGGGGGGGGGGGTGTCTTCGCAGCATACACTAAATGTGGTGCTGTGTGAGTCATGTTTTATTTTCAGCAACCACTCGCAAATGTGCTCCAAAGTCCAGCATGGATGGATGTTCACCTTTTTACATATCGTTCTCCACTGTTGCTTCACAATTGTAGTGCTCTTATTTTGGGAGAATATGGAAGCAGTTCAATTGCAACAGCTTTGAACACAGCCCTATTACAACAGAAACCACATAATTCATTTCAAAATAAATCACTGAAAAATAATATCCAAACTGAACAATTTAACAGAGAAAAAAAAACAAAATTTAAGGGGAATGATTTAGACAATTTTCAATAAACTGGTTGTTGTGCATACCCTAGAATAAATTTGACTTGTGTGGTTATGAGTGCTCATAGCAATGACCTTGGTTAAGCTATGGGGTTTCACCCCTCCCTGGATTCCTCAGTTCCTGCTGAGCTTCCACAGACTTTTTCATAAAAGCCTGAAGCAGATCAACTCCCACCACCATTCGATGGTGTCACCTGTCATCACACTTGGGCTGCTACTGATTATTTTAACTTGTGAGAGAAAACTGGGAAAGGATTCAAGATCTCCCTACAATTATAGTGATGTGTAACTTAATTTTCAGCCGATGTGGTCAATGTTTTCAAAAAATACAAAGACATGGTCAGCAACTACATGAATCAAGTCAATAATATAGTTGCTAAACACATAATTTTAGTATCCAACCATCTCTGAACAGTACGGAGGAGTAAATGAAGAAGGGTGGCATGTGTTAATAGTAAAAGAAAAAGAAAGGTTCCCTTGCCATGAGATACACAATGTGACCGTGTAGCAAACAAAAAGCTACTGTCGCAGCAGGATTAGTAATGATGACGTGAGTGCCATTTCATAACATGAATGTGTTCAATTCAGAAGTCAGTGACAGAAGGTCCTACAGCCAGTGTCAATTCCACAATATGTTGCATCATCTCTGCACTGCACACACACTGAAGTGCCACCGTAGTGAGGATTATCACAGATGATCGCTTTTGTTGCTCTGTGTGTAGAAATCGGCAAAAATCTCATCTGATATTTGTCACCTCTATATTCTCAGCGTAACTTCTTTGCAAAGCCCGCGTGACTTTTTGTGCAGTCCTGAAGCTAAATATAACAGCGGCAGTTGATCAATAACCATGATTCAGTGTTTTTTCCCTCTACCCATTGTGATCTCAGATCTCGCTTCACAGCGTGATTTCCTGCCGAATCTCATCCACCATCATGCTGACATTTTCCCGCACGGCAAGTGACACGATTACAAAACAGTGTTGGGTGGTACCTTGAAGTGGTAAACAGGCCATAGATGAGTGGGCTCTTCTTGTCTTTGCCATGGAGGATGAAGACGTCCTCTGTTGAGAGAATGATGACGAGTGAGATCAGGATTGATGCATTCTTAAACTCAACTGACAAAATTGTATTGCATGCTTTCAAATGACATGATTGGAAATCTTCACCTTCACCTTCATCTTCTTCCGCTTATCGGGGGTCGGGTCGCGAGGGCAGCAGCTTTAGGAGGGACTCCCAGACCTCCCTCTCCCCAGCCACTTCGTCCAGCTCATCCCGGGGGATCCCAAGGCGTTCCCAGGCCAGCCGAGAGACGTAGTCTCTCCACCGCGTCCTGGGTCGTCCCCGGGGTCTCCTACTGGTGGGACATGCCCGCAACACCTCCCCAGGGAGGCGTCCAGGAGGCATCCTGATGAGATGCCCGAGCCACCTCATCTGGCTCCTCTCAACGTGGAGGAGCAGCGGCTCTACTCCGAGTCTCTCCCGGATGACCGAGCTTCTCACCCTATCTCTAAGGGAGAGCCCGGACACCCTGCGGAGGAAACTCATTTCAGCCGCTTGTATCCTGGATCTCGTTCTTTCGGTCACGACCCATAGCTCGTGACCATAGGTGAGGGTAGGAGCGTAGATCGACCGGTAAATCGAGAGATTTGCCATTTGGCTCAGCTCTCTCTTCACCACGACGGACCGGTACAGAGTCCGCATCACTGCCGACGCTGCACCGATCCGCCTGTCGATCTCGCGCTCCATCCTGCCCTCACTCGTGTACAAGACCCCAAGATACTTGAACTCCTCCACGGGGCAGGATCTCATCCCCGATCCGGAGAGGGCATTCCACCCTTTTCCCACCGAGGACCATGGACTCAGATTTGGAGGTGCTGACCCTCATCCCGACCGCTTCACACTCGGCTGCGAACCGCTCCAGTGAGAGCTGGAGATCACGGCCAGAAGAAGCCAACAGCACCACGTCATCTGCAAAAAGCAGTGACGCGATGCTGAGGTCCCCAAACCGGACCCCCTCGACGCCTCGGCTGCGCCTAGAAATTCTGTCCATAAAAATTATGAACAGAATCGGTGACAAAGGGCAGCCTTGGCGGAGTCCAACCCTCACTGGAAACGAATCCGACTTACTGCCGGAAATGCGGACCAAACTCTGGCATTGGTGATACAGCCCGAACCGCCCTTATCAGTTGGCTCGGCACCCCGTACTCCTGAAGCACCCTCCAGAGAACGTCCCGATTGACACGGTCGAACGCCTTCTCCAAGTCCACAAAGCACAGGTGGACTGGTTGGGCGAACTCCCATGCACCCTTGAGGATCCTGCCGAGGGTGTAGAGATGGTCCACTGTTCCACGGCCAGGACGAAAGCCACACTGCTCCTCCTGAATCCGAGGTTCGACCTCCCGACGGATCCTCTTCTCCAGCACCCCTGAATAGACCTTACCAGGGAGGCTGAGGAGTGTGATTCCCCTGTAATTGGAACACACCCTCCGGTCCCCCTTCTTAAAGAGGGGAACCACCACCCCAGTCTGCCAATCCAGAGGCACTGTCCCCGATGTCCACGCAATGCTGTAGAGGTGTGTCAGCCATGAAAGCCCCACAACATCCAGAGCCTTTAAGAACTCCGGGCGGATCTCATCCACCCCCGGGGCCTTGCCACCGAGGAGTTTTTTAACTACCTCAGTGACTTCGACCTCCGAGATTGGAGAGTCCGCCTCAGAGTCCTCAGGCCCTGCTTCCAGAATGGAAGGCGTGTCGGTGGAATTGAGGAGGTCTTCGAAGTATTCCCCCCACCGACTCACGACATCCCGAGTCGAGGTCAGCAGGAAACCATCTCCACTGTAAACAGTGTTGACCGTACACTGCTTCCCCTTCCTAAGACGCCGGATGGTGGACCAGAATTTCCTCGAAGCCGTCCGGAAGTCATTCTCCATGGCCTCGCCAAACTCCTCCCATGCCCGGGTTTTTGCCTCAGCAACCGCCGAAGCCGCGTTCCGCTTGGCCATCCGGTACCTGTCAGCTGCCTCCGGAGTCCCGCAGGCCAAAAAGGCCCTATAGGACTCCTTCTTCACCATGACGGCACCCCTTACCGCCGGTGTCCACCAGCGGGTTCGGGGATTACCGCCACGACAGGCACCAACTACCTTACGGCCACAGCTCCGGTCGGCTGCCTCAACAATGGAGGCGCGGAACAAGGTCCACTCGGACTCAATGTCCCCCGCCTCCCCCGGGACGTGGGAAAAGCTCTGCCGGAGGTGGGAGTTGAAGCTCTTCCTGACAGGGGATTCTGCCAGACGTTCCCAGCAGACCCTCACAGAGCGTTTGGGTCTGCCCGGTCGGACCGGCATCTTCCCCCACCATCGGAGCCAACCCACCACCAGGTGGCGATCAGTTGACAGCTCCGCCCCTCTCTTCACCCGAGTGTCCAAAACATGCGGCCGCAAATCCGATGACACGACTACAAGGTCGATCAACGAACTGCGGCCTAGGGTGTCCTGGTGCCAAGTGCACACATGGACACCCTTATGCTTGAACATGGTGTTCATTATAGAAAATCAGTGTTGAGCACAGAAGGCCAATAATAGAACACCGCTTGGTTTCAGATCGGGGGGGGGGGGGGGGGGGCGTTCCTCCCAATCACGCCCATCCAGGTCTCACTGTCATTGCCCACGTGAGCATTGAAGTCACCCAGTAGAACGATGGAGTCCCCAGAAGGAGCGCTCTCCAGCACTTCCTCCAGGGACTCTAAGAAGGGTGGGTACTCCGAGCTGCCGTTCGGTGCATAGACACAAACAACAGTCAGGACCCGTCCCCCCACCCGAAGGCGGAGGGAGGCTACCCTCTCGCTCACTGGGGTGAACCCCAATGTGCAGGCGCCCAGCCGGGGGTCAATAAGTATGCCAACACCTGCTCGACGCCTCTCACTGTGGGCAACTCCAGAGTGGAAGAGAGTCCAGCCCCTCTCGAGAGGGCTTGTACCAGAGCCCAAACTATGTGTGGAGGCAAGTCCGACTATGTCTAGTCGGAACCTTTCTGCCTCACACACCAGCTCGGGCTCCTTTCCAGCCAGAGAGGTGACATTCCATCTCCCTAGAGCCAGCCTCTGCAGCCGGGGATCGGACCGCCCAGCTCACTATGCACCCGACCCCTTTGGCCCCTCCTGTGGGTGGTGAGCCCATTGGAAGGGGGACCCACGTTTTCTTTTCGGGCTATGCCCGACCGGACCCCATGAGCGAAGGCCCGGCCACCAGGGGCTCGCCTTCGAGCCCCACCTCCAGGCCTGGCTCCAGAGAGGGGCCCCGGTGACCCGCGTCCGGGCGAGGGAAAACGACATCCATATATCTTTTTCATCATAAGGGGTCTTCTGAGCCGTGCTTTGTCTGGCCCCTCACCTAGGACCCTTCTGCCATGGGTGACCCTACCAGGGGCATGAAGCCCCAGACAACATGGCTCCTAGGATCATAGGGGCACGCAAACCCCCCCACCACGATAAGGTGACGACTCACGGAGAGGGGTGACGACTCACGGAGGGGATGATTGGAAATTTTGAATAAAATGTGGGTCCACTGAATGTAACATTGTGGCCTTTATAGACGAAGTACACGTGCACTCTGTTGTGCTTCATTTCAAGGGAATGAGTGAAGTCTAATTTATTGGCCATGCAGGAAGTAAGTCACTACCACAAAGACATGAACATCACTTTCTACTTGCAATTTGCATATGCAAGTGTTACGGTAGCTTTTTACATCTTGACTTCTACAAATCTTATGGACATTAACAAGGTCGTTAATTATATACAGTATTCGGCACACGAATGGGGATATTAATAAAATAAATATCTGTACCAGTTTTAGATTACAAACAATTCTGTCATTTCTACTCTCTCCTTTATTCTGCTCCCCTATTCTCTTCCCTCCTCTGATGGCAAACAGCAAAGCGTCTCGCGGTTCCCACATTCCTAACGTTCCTTGTGCTTCAGGTGGCCTCCATGGACCCATACGTCCCTGGATGAAGGTTAATCTCATCTCAAAACACATGCACGCATGCACACACACGCTTAAATATGGAGTGATAATTTGCTGGTAAAATATCAGAGGCAAGAGTTCTATAATAATTGACCTGAAAGGTTAAGCACCCCAGTGAAAGTAATTAAAGCATTAAAGAACCAATTAACCAGAAAAAGAAGCACAAAAAAACATCACACTGGCACAAATATGGAAGATAACTTGCCACTTAAGACTATTTTACAGCAAATTCTGCCACAATTTATTTGAGATTAAAATCATTCATTCATTCATTCATTCATTCATTCATTAAATTTTAACTCAATGCATTTTCATTACCGTAATTTTCGGACTATTAGTCGCTCCGGAGTATAAATCGCACCACCCATAAAATGCACAATAACGTGAAAAAAACATATATAAGTCGCTCCGGAGTATAAGTCGCACTTTTGGGGCAAATGTATTTGTCAAAATCCAACAGCAAAAACAGACACGAACCAGCGACAACAGGCTAAACGATACGGTATGCTAAAGTGACATACACAAACGAGAGGCTGAGAACGGGCCTAACGTAACATTCATAGTTATTCAAATAACTTTCATATAGAAACAATATTACCAAACCATCTGTCACTCCAAATCATAAAATACATCGATCATCAATCGTGTAAACAATGCCGCGTACGCGCGCCGTCGGACTCGTGATTTGCATGTCTGGCGTGATGTGTGCTCGCATGCTGTCCATCACAAGCAGAGCTTGCATCCTAAATTGCATTGCTGCCCCTACTGTTTTTTTTTAGTTTTTTTTTAACATCACCACACTAGATTCTCTTCACCAGACCTGTGCTTTTTAAAAACTCAAAAAAACAGCGCTTTCCCCTCCCAGTTGTTGCGTCACGGCCAATGGTGAAATTTAAATCACCCTCCTTCAGTTTAGTTTGAAAATAACTATATTTCTTTTTCAGTTGTTTTTTTTTGTTTTGTTTATTTGTTTCATGAACTTGAATATTGTGCTTTAAAGTGTGAATTGCTTTATTCGTTTTTTCAGTGTATTAAAAATAATATGTGAGGTGATCAACTGTACTAGTAAGTAATGTGTTAATGATCAAGTAAATTCTTTTGAAAAAAAAAACACATATAAGTCGCTCATGAGTATAAGTCGCCCCCCCACCCAAACTATGAAAAAAAACGCGACTTATAGTCCGAAAATTACGGTACATTATTGTAATACTGGCACTCAAGTGTCACCAGCATTGTTTTAAGCAACATTTAAACATCTTAACTTATTTAAGTTTAAAAAGAAGTTAAAAAAATTACTTCACAATTACAAAAGTTTTTATGATGGAGATAGAAGGTTAAACAATCTAACTTTATTACCTAAGTGTAAAAAAGAAGCTTAACACCTGAAAGTGGTGAAGCAACTCTGAACACATTCAGGACTGATGATAGTGTGGTGACACAAGAGTCTAAATGTTCTGGATGCAAATCTGCCAACATCTAATTACTTCTTTTCTTCTTTTTTTATGTCTCCACATTGAGGTTGCTTATTTTTTGGGATAAATATTGCCAAAAGACAACTCTTACATGACAACATGCATATATGATTATACGAGCTAGGGGTCCACTGTATTTGTGGCGCTTGCTGAGAAAGGGACTGAGGGACTGTGAACAATGTGAGGAGGCCACAGTGTAATAAGTAAAAACAGACGTTCACTTCAGAGAACTGTGGTGTAATTTGGATACTATAAAAATCATCTCTGAATATTCCGTCTTTGTTCCTCTCTGCAAGAACATCTTTCTTATTTAAAGTTCAGCGTGGCAAGAGAAAATGTACTTTTATCACCGTGTGACAAGTTTAAATCAGGTCTGATTTAGTGCGGCTTTGCCTGAGTACTGCCTCTGCCCTCATCCTGATTTATTATTTAACTTCAGCAAATGTAACATGACCTCCTTCACATGGGGGGGAAAGCAAAGCACACGCACAGACATTCTGCAAAAATAAATAAATGAACAAATATAATACATGACAGATCATTTTTGCTAATATGCTACAGTTTCCTGACACCCTCACTCGTGAGTTTCTTTGTGTCTTTATCTTCTGACCAGGTGCTCACCCCCCCATCCCTTTTATGCTCAAATCCACCTGGGCTTCTCAGGACCCCTTTGGTGCTGCTCCCCCTTTCTTTGTTTCTCACTTTCACTACAAAGCGACATCCCGCCCTTGTCCTCCGTGCCTCCCTCCCTCCTCGCGGCTGTCCAAGTCATTCTAGCTTTCTCGTCCATCTGTCTAGCTATCTGTCTGGCCTATTTTCTCTGGAGGATTGTTCTTGTGTCTTCTCCCCTCACAAAAAAAGCCAGTTACCCGCTCAGGGAAGATAGTGTTGTCTAGCCTGCAGACCTGCCGTATCAAGCTAATCTTCCTCCTCCTCCTCCTCATCCTAATTGTCTCGCCGTAGCCCCCAAGGCAGGGACCCCTATTCCCCCTCCCTCCCACCCAGTTACCATGAATGCCAACATACCTTCTTCCCTTTGTCACCTTTGTGGCCGCACTGCTAATGTGCACCCTCATTGTCTTATTGTATCACTAATAGGCTCACTTCCAGCTCGTCTGCTTTTATAGCCCTCCGGGCTATTGGTCTTATTTCTTCGATTGCTCCATCTTTTTTGTCTGACTGGTTTTTGTGCCCTCTGGCAACAGCTGACATCCTCCACTTGATGTCCTTCACTTGCTTTCAGTCCTAAAGGTCCAAACCACTTTACAAGGACACAAACGCTAAGATGAGGTTGTCTGACCCGTTAGTGTGTTGTTCTGTCTTACAGAACAACACACTAACACACTGTAAGGTTTTGAGTACTTGGTCATTTGTCACGAGTGCAAAAAATGCACATCATTATCATATTCACTTGAGAAAAAATGTTCCTTTTCTTATGGCATCACCATTACCGTTTTCCTCATTGCCTAGTCTAAATATGGTAGGAGATCAAACAGTTGACTTGAGAAGGTTTTCAGGCTTCCAATGTGTGAGAAGTAATATGCCAAGATGAAAATGTGTCAACACCAATATAGTTCATGAGGACATGTGCACAATGATCAAAAGCAACTTTGTGAAGTGTTTGAAAAAGCTTTGCTTTGTGATTCATCAAGTACTTTCTGTACCAGCCATCACCTCCTGAAACTTCACGTCGCTCCAACACCTCCATGTCATTCCCACCCCACGCCAGTTATCTTCGCCTTGCCTCGCCATCGCCCCCTTACAGCCTTTCTGCTTCACTTCACATGTCTGAATTGTTTGAGGGTAAAATGTCTTCTGCCCCGGCGGGCGCCATCTCCGGTCCTTGCCTCAGGTTTTATCCTCCAACTCTATCTTGGGACAGAACATGTAAAAACTTTTTTCGATTTATTGCCTCCTCTTTATTGTCCTTGCCTCCCCTTCTCATCTTATGCTAGATTGCACAACTGAACGGCTCCATAATCAGCACTGTGTGGAGGAGATAACAGCCTCAAGTCCCCTCACCTTCTCACTCTCCTCTTTCGCTTCCTCCTCCTCCCTAACCTCCAACTAAAGCTTCGGCTTTAGCTCATGTCCCCGCTCTCCTTCCTCCTTTGGTCTGGTCAATACCAGCGCTTTAACCTCCACCCTCTCCCTCTCGTTCTGCTTCATTGTGTTCCCTCTTCACCTCCTTCCTTTGAAGTCATTCTTTTCTACTCCTCTTCTGGCAAGCAGCCATTTTAATTCCTTTTTGTGTTGTTTTGCAAAAACTCTTCCTTCACACAAGCTATGATGGATAGGAGGAGCTGAATGGAGGCCTCCAACGCAATCAATCTTCCTTGTTATAACAAAGCATCTTTTCATGCCCACTTCACATACTTGTACAAGGTGTTTCCTTGGTGAGGTAACAAAGTATTAAACAATACTTGACAGAGTAATCGGACAGTGTTGATGTTTGGTAGAATGAGTCATACAGTACATGTAAATCCATCTCATGGCCTCTTTCTCCTATTTCACTCTTCCTGTCTTTCTTTGTATGTTTCATGGAAAATTAAATGACAGTAATGGTCTTTGTTCAAGTAAAACTAACACAAATAGAGAAATACCCATACCAATGTAAAAGTAAGGTTACCTGCACATTTGATTATCAACACACAGGAGTCACTATAAATTATTTTTGCATTGCAACATTAAAACATTATTTGAAACAACACAACGACTTCAGGAATGTTTCTGTTCTTTCCTCAAATCTTGATACATTTGAAGTTCAAGTGGCTTCCTAGAAGATGATGCTAATTTTTTGAGAGACATTTTCTTTTTATTACCTAATAGAAATGTATTATGAGTAAGAATGGCTTTATCATTATTGTTATAATAAGACATTCTCCAAAACAAGAGCAGAGTACCTTTCCCATGTCTGGTAGCGTTTACCAGAAGTCATTTCAGTCAAAAAAGGCAGTGAGAATGTCATCGACAAGACATAAAACAGTAAACACAGCCGACTGTCTGTGTTTATGGTTCAGCAGACGTTTGACTCACAGTTTCACGTGTTGCATCAACACTCACAAGCACATGAGTGGAACCAAGTGCGTGCGTGCAGAGTGACTTGTCCCGTGAGGGGGTGATCACTTCAAATGAAAGACAACTCAACCATACAAGAAAATTGTGAACGTATGTTTCTGACAACTATTTGAAGAGATGACAGATGTTTTTTCTTTTGTCATTTGTAAAGTAAAGCTGTATTCTTTCAATAGCTCAATTGCATAGTGTTATAGCTTACAGGTCATAGTAAATGAGTAGAATTCATCACCAAAATACTTCTACATCTTTGAAAATATTTTTTACTTTATCCAAGCTAAATTTGACACATTGATACCAAAACACTGTCATGAATGATGTTGTACCACATCGGACTTGAGTAAATCTCGGGATTTCTTTTTTGTTTGTGTTGTAATTACATAATATGGTTATACTTCGTTTTGTTTATTGATCATTGATTTTTAAACATGTTTCAACTGAAATAAAATTACACTTAAATAGTGACTGATCAGAAATCATAGTTGTATCAAGGCAATGATTTTGTGAATATGAATTGATTATTTATTAAAAAAAAGTTTTCATAACTAGGATACTCTTGCATGAGCACGTTGAATTCATAATTCTTTACAGTCACCTAGATGTCCGCAATTCTTTCCAGTCACCTAGATGTTATTTCAAGTCAATATTTACAACATTCATCCAACAATGTTTATGAGCAGCAGCTCTGTGTCCATTCAGAAGACCGTGTAAACAGTGCTGCATTAGATGAGTTTGACACATAAACCCAGACGCGCCTGTTGACATTCATAACCAAAGACAACCTGAGCATGTTGAACGAGTATAAACAATTCAAAAGTTCTGCAAAAGTTTTTAAACACTGGCTTTAGACATATTTTGAGGTTGAAAACACAGCCTCGTCCCCATGGCCTACACACATGGAAATGGCCTTGACCCCTGAAGCGAAGGGTTATGGGAATGAATTTTTTTTCATGTCATCTGACCACCTCGCACAATCACACATATAGCCAGGTGTTAACCACGGTTCCTCCATGAGGGACCCGCAGATGCTTCAAGGCTTCTTGGGATTTGTAGTGTTTCTGTGTGGTTAAGTGTGGCGTAAACACAGCACTGACAGCATTCTTAACCTGATGGCTTAATCCCCCGTGTAGGAGCTTGCGCTGTGTGTGTGTGGGCACGTTTAGTTTTCAACAAACATAGGGGCGCTGAAGTTTACTTTGTGCGTCCTCCGTTAACAAAAACAGCAGATAAGAACGCAGTCCTGTCTCCACATACTCCAAATTTCCACAGTTTCTCTCTGCATGTCTCTACAGTGTCGGTAGAATATTGATATAGAAACTAGGTATGAACATCACGGAATCTTTGATTTACAGTATGATGTGACTGTGCACTATTTGAAAGTGAGAATAGAGCAACAAGTGCGTCAAATGTTGAAATTGAAGGATGTCGATTTGTTCTAAGCCTCTAAAGTAGAGTTTACAGTATTTTTTTAAGTAAATTGAATCAAGCTTGATCTGGAATTGAGGTCATTCCTGCCAGCCACCAGTTACTGTAAAAAGGCACCCTCTAAAAGTCAAAACGCTTTACGGAATTCTTTTTATGGATGATGATATCTCCAGTTTCCTTAATTCGGTCACTCTGCATTTGTGTGTGAATAAAAGTGCCTCAAAGATATTGTAGTCATAGCTGCCTTGAGGCTCCTTTCTACATTGGACAAATGTATTCACATGTCCCTTACAGTAAGGACAAGCCAGTCCCTTTCAGTGAAGCAAGATACGCTGTTGCGGCTTTGGACATTCAGATAATTAAATCTGTGCCTGGGGCAGCGACAATTGCTTTCAGAACACTGAGGGCAGTAGGTCAAGGTTTAACATTACACTCTGATCGCATCCGGCGGCCTTCTGCATTTGTTACGCCGTGACATTGTTCGTTGTTCCGCAAGCCAACTCCTGCAAAACAATTTTGATATTTTGCTTATACCACAGACTGAGAATATCATACAAAATGTAAAGGGAATTCGGCTGAGAGAAGACACACTAACATAGAAATGCTCCAAACCACGGCCACATCCCCCCCCCCCCCAGAGGATATTTCTGATAATGAAAAAAACGGCAGGAACTAACTGTTGAGGCCAGTTGCCACGGTTACCAAGGCTGAGGCACGTTGACAGACCCAAGGTGACCGACACGGCTGTTGATCACCGTGGAAACAGCAGAGTTATTCAGTTACGCCAAGGCGGTGCTTGTGCACTCGTACATTTCTTTGAAGCAAAAACTTGTTGCTCGTCCTTCCTTTCCTCTCACTCGTTAACACAACATACAGACAACAAAAAAGAGGAATGACGCAAGGGCAACCAGGTCGTTACTGCGTCTAACAGTGAAAGACTGACGTATTTTCTTTTTTACTGCACATGTGAGGTTTTATCACTCTTTGTACTCACGCAATTGGTCAAAGTGTGTCTGCAGGCCATCTGGTCCTGGGACTGAGCACAGCAAACGAGCCTTTTGGAAGGTGCTCCACTTGTTGACCAAACTCCTCTGGCCTCCAATGTCATTCTGCACACAAAAACAAATCACATTCAAATTAAAGATAAGAATATAATGTAAAATATAAATACAATAAATATAAAACAAAATATCTTCCGGACATTTGATAATGCTAGGTGACTTAAAACATTGAAGAAACAGCTACAGGTTTGTGATGGTGACAATTTGACTGTAGAAGAAACTGATGAAATATTCAAATCCAAGCAAATTGGCGGTTGAGCAACAAACATTGCGCAAAATGCAAAAATCATCATGCACACGTAACGATCACCATGAAATAGTCCGAGAGTAAGAGGATGCAGCAGACACAAGAGAAGATGACAAATATAAACAGTCCCAGTGTGCGCGATTATCTACATGATGTGGTTGGAACATCCAAACAAAACTTTCTACAAAAAAAACACACACCTGCGTGGACTCAGGCACATGCACGGCTGAGCACGTATCTAACATGTGCAGGCAAACACTTTAAAATAAACAGGCAGCCTGAGGCCGATAGAAGCATGTAAACAAATACAGGTACTGGCCACAAACATTTCAGCATCCTACCTTGCACACCCGGGCCACTCTGGAGTGGAGCACCTTCCCAGTGGCCCCTTCGGCCTCCTGAGCGCGCTCGGTGAAGAACACGTAGACCTTATCGTCTTCTGGATTATCAGTTTCAGACAGTGGCGCGACCCGCACAAAATGGGCATCTGGTGAGTGAGGGACAGTGGCAAAAACAACAACATTAATCTGTTGCGCAACCTGCTGCTGATTGAGAGTGCAAGAGGGAGAGAAGGAACGATAGAGATTTATCATTTTGTACTGTATCTGTTATCACCAGCAGACAACTGCGAAGCACTGCCTGGCATTCAGCAGATGGCTTAACATAGATTCGATCCCATAAAACATCGACAACGTTATGTACAACGCTTGCTATTTTCATCACAGTTTACTTTACATTGGTGGGACCAATATTACAAAGGCCCATCTGGAGATGAAGCCTTCCCATATAGTAATTGTTTGGATACGCGTATGCAATATCACAGCAGCAATTAAATCTGAAAGTGATGCAATGATGTTATTGTTAAAACGAGAGCTGACCAAAGCCATTTCCAATGTCATTTCATTTGTTCCAGATTTCATTATAATTACTCCCAGTTGATTAAATTAATTCAACCACAGTATTTCAATTTTATTTATAATGGCCCCAATTACATCAGAGGATGTCTTGGGGCACTTTTTATACATGGAGCAAGTCCAGAAACACACTGCTAACCTTTTATGAGACTAGCTCCGTATTTGTTTTGGGACTCATAATTAGACTTGCTCAAGCCCGTCTGCTTCAATGTTTTGTACTTTTTGGTGTGTTATATCAGTCTATTTCCTAACTGAAAAGAAAAATGTGTTTGGATGGAAGTCAGGATACACAAGAGACATACGACATCAACTTTTTGTTTTTGTTCTTACCCTGCAGCCACGTGGAGTCGTACTGCTCGGTGCGGATGACATGCCGGTTACCAAGACTACGGAAGAAGGCAGAGTCTCTGCTCATGAAGTCTGAAGTAATGCCAGCATACAGCTCGCCATCTACACAACGTGGGAGAAACGTGCCAGCTTCCATCCACCAAGATGTTAAATCTCGACTCCAAACCTCACCAAACTTACCGACAACTGCTGATGCTGTTTTCTGAAACGGATCGTACGGACATTTGCCCTTCCCACATTCCGTTTGGCTGTAGGAGAGGGTCTGGTGTCCTGGCTGGGAGGCCAAAACAGAGACATGGATTATTTTTGCATTAAATGTATGAAAGAGTTTTTTCATTCGGAACTGGCTAATCAGTTACACACACACAAACACAAAAACAATTTGGGGTTAATAGGCTAAGTGGAGGGATTTTAAAATGTGTTAAGTCCAGTCTTAAATCAGTCAGCGCCACCAGTTCCTCTAAGTACCACGTCTGAACACCTGCTCTGATCTTGCGTGGCCTTTCATGGGATTATCTGGTCCCTCACACATGCACACAAGCACATACAGCTTTTTTTGACCACACGGTCACACAAGCGGCACGGACTTAAACCTATGCATTCATAATTGCCAATTACATAATTTAGAACTTTTTACCTGATGATAAACATGACAAAATTGACAAATACACTGGTTTACAATTTGATAAGTCTCTTTGACAGAATTGTCACATTTGCAATAATGACATGTTTATTCATATCGCAAAATAATTGTCTACTTTCACCACTGAATCAAATCAAATTGGGTCATTTCACTTTAAAATATACTAAACTATTGCACCCCATTTATCAAGATACATACATATTTTATTGGAGAGATCACGCTGGATATTTACATACGTACTTTAAAAACAGGGCATATTTCTACTTTAGAGAAAGTTGAAACTGGAGAAATAGTGGTCCTTGCATGGCTATAGGGGCAGACACCACACTGCCTGATAGGGATGTGCATGGGGGCCAATGCTGGAAGTTTGAACACACAGACACTACCCCCCCACACACGCACACATACTACAAACATTTGTCCAAAACTATGGATGCTAATGCAGATATAACAACACAGTTTGAGCACAGTTTATGACTTTAACAGTATTTTGTAATGTGTATATTAAAAGAAAAACATTCTTTGGTTTCCATGCATATGGTTGTATTTTGCACAAAACCAAGCTTTTCTACAGTTACGCAGTTGATCCACGTGGTGTAGTTTTCTTGGAATAAATCGATTATCGTCCAATTTTGTATCATAATGCTAGCGCTATCTTGGGCCAAATATTGTCGTGTTATTGTATAAGGTGCTAGTCTGTAATGCCCGCTGCTAATAATAACACAGAAATTAGGAAATTTGAAACGTGACTATGCCTGGTCCAGACAAAATGTGGGTTTGCTGTCATACCTGTTGGAAGATGCTGGTCGCGATAAAAGCACACCTTGGGTTGAAGGCCCCTGTGCCACACACATACAGGTGAGTCTTGTTGAAGGGCTGCAGGACTCGTAGGAAGTTAGCGCACTCCATCTGGATAGAGAAAGTCACGTGATGTTGATCTTTTCCAAACTCTTTGAACTATTGTTATGAAAAATAATCTATTATCATCAAATAGCATGTGTTTCTTTGTTTGACAGTAATGCAAGTTCAGATTTCAACTCACACGAAGGGGGCATTTAAACCCAGTGGGAGCATCACCTGTTTTTAATTCCCAATAGTTGTGTGAATGTTGTTCTTGAGAGTTGGTTTTATTCCTGAATAAATATGAAACTTTTGACAGTTTGAATTACTTACTACATACAGTGGGGGAAAAAATGTACCTGACAGCGAGGAGAAAATAAAAACTATCTCAAGTGACTCCTGCCAAAGATTCATATTTTCCAAGAAGTGTGCACAACAAAGACACAGTAATTTATATGCTGAGGCAGAGCCTATTTGTGTTTGGGTATGCTGATTCACCTCTGGATCCTTTCCAGCCATTAGACATTCTTGGACTCGATCCGGGCTGGCAGGCCAATGCAACTGGGGAGAGTGAGAGAAAGTGAGATTTAACGACTGCTGTCACTGCTCGCTTTACATTTCACTGCTATGGCAGTGGCAGGTGCTTTATGAGGAGGAGAGTCAGCATGAGTGGAACACTAATCGAGACAAAAGAGGTCAGGAGGAGAAGAGACAGGGCTGTTACCGCAGCAACCAGCCTGACTACTAATTAATCTCCTGATTGACTGACTCCACTGGCTAATTTCGCCATTACAATCACTTAGGATTTTCTATTACTTCAAGTATCACGTGAATCGACACACCAAAATTCTCTGAATGTGGCTTGGCACTGTTTGAACACTAAGTGCAAGTCAAAAGGAAAGTTGAGCAGCAATGAGTCTTGTTGAATTATAATATTTCTCATTGTTTGGTGAAGTTGTCAATTTGTGGTGGATATTGGGATTTGCCATTGTGACTGCTGCATGCAATTAAAGCAGCTCCCCTCATTGCTCATTCCGAAACCTTGTTGTGTTGATTCAGATCCATCTTTCGGCAGTCATATGTATCAAACCACCCACGAAAATAGTCCTTTACCAGCTTGCTCCAAGCAGACCAGAAGGAGTTTATCCATGCTTTAATGCTAATTGAATACAAACTCAGAATGCTACTGAAGTCAGCAGACTCAGGTCGATTAGTGGAGCCCAGAAGTCAAACTAATAATGGTGAATCAGCGTTTAGCTGTTATACTGCATGCAAACAGAATAAGCTGTCGACAGAAGTGAAGTCAGCCCCAAGTGCAAATGCTTTTAAATCCAGGTTAATAAAAAAAAGAAAACTACAATTAGTGGTCTTTTAAGGCATGTCATTATCATCACAATCATTTTCGATGTTATTGTTGTTTTGTGTTTGTGGACGCTTGTGTTTGAAATACTGCAAGTAAAGCTGTCTCACCTAGCCTTGCCCAGAAGTTCAAGCTCATTTTTGCCTCATGAAAATTCAAGCATTTGTTGACAGCAATGTCAAGAATTCTTGCACAATGTGGGATGAGTTGATTATGTTCCAGAGTGTATGGCCACGCTGTTGTTATTCAAGGTCAAAAACAAGAATGTAACGAGAACATTTCAAAGAACCTGATAAAGCTGCACATATCGAAGTCAAGACAGAATGTAGTTCTTTGCAACCTGTTTGAAGTTTAACTCATGCATATAATGCTTTTCTTGGACACAGCAGAAGCAAGGGAGGAATTTAATTCTGTCAGCATTCCGACAAAAATGTAACATGAGTATGTTGGCCAGAGCGCCAAAATTTGGTCTACTATATTAATTAGTTCAACTTATCCACACAAATGTTTATATAGTTCAATGTTCATCACAGCATATGATAACTGGTGATAACTGGTGCCATCTATGTATGAAATTCATGAAATGATGTTTGTGGGTTGATAATGTCTGAGGCTATTCAACATTTCAAATGTAATCATTGTAACTGAAAACGCGGCAAGAATTGTGCCAAAGTGATGTCCTGACAAGCGAGGGTGCCGTGAGGAAACGATCTTGGATGCCAAGTAATGGCTCCCTGATGTAGTTGCAGCGCTGCCTGATGGATTAGAGCCGATTAGATTAGAAACCACAGTCCGCCTTATCGCTACGTACCACACACTGGCAGGAACCAGCATGGACCACCGCCAAAGGATTCTCACCATGCAAAAATGTCATTCATTGGAAATGTACCTCATTGTGAGGAAGTGACTGTCAATGACCCGCAGCCTCGACCTGCGGCAGGACATGAGCAAATCTGTTTCTTCTGCTATGTCAAGGACTCTTAGCAACTCTCTCTATATGTAGTAGATAGTATATCTATGTATGTACATATTTATGTATGTACCTGTTTGTATTGTCTTTACTGCGATCTTTTGAATTGTGTAAATGATTATAATGCTGTCTGAACTCAAATTGAAAAGGTAAAATGGCAAACTGTACAGTAGTTACTAGCAGAGCTAAATAAGGGCACTCAGAACTTAAACATTTGTCAGCAGCATAACCAAAGACCAAACATACCAAGGCACCAAATGTATCTGGCATAACTACAACAAACCTGAGCTGATTAGCTCTAACAGTGAGGTATAAGCATTTCGACATTGATAAAATAATGTCTGTGATAGATCTACCAACAGTAAGTGGCAAATTATGTTAAGGTTTCATTGTCATCAAATGTACAATGTGTGATGGTTGTCAGCATAACCTTATTACCGCCTATTATTTTTTTATTATTTGCACATAAGGTCATGGGAATCAGACTTGACTTAGAATAATTGTTATACACACAATAGGAATGTGAAACAGCTTCCCTTGCACATGATGCATATTGTCCAAAACTTAATTAACAAATCAAATCAATTCTGTGTTTATATTGTCGATATCTCTGTGCAGCTTCTCACAAACATTCAAAGTTTAATATTTGAAAATCCTTTTTCATTTCATTTTAATGATAATTCAACATCATATTTCTCTTCATGAGTCGCCTAGTATAAGAAATAAACGTCTTCAGTTTGCTTAAATTGTTGATTAATGGTTTGACTACTTTGTATGATGTGATGAGTGGGCAGATTTTCACATAGTTTGCTGGAAATATCCTTGGAAGAATACATACGTCTCATGTCTAAAACTGTAGATGTTGCATTTTAACACTTAAGCTTGCCAAAACATGTGATTAACCTCACATCATGTGAAAAGAAGGCACTAAATATTACACTGAGTCCTCAAAAGAAGAAAAGACTGCATATGTCAACAGAGAAGATAAACGGTCATGATGAGAATGTGGCAACGCATTGGGGGGGGTCTTACCACCACACGGAAGGGAGGAAAAATACTGCAGACAAGTTGGAACATCTCATAAACAAACTAGAAATATGGCACATGACTTTCTAGCCAGCACAGAGTTGAGTTTTGTCTTGGATGTGACTATCTATCCAGGCACTGGCTGCCTGCCTGCCTGGCAGAGTGGGTGGTTGGTCAGCCAGCAAACTCTTGGTTGTGCGCTGCCTACCTGCCCGCCTGCCTGCTTGCTTGGCTCTCTACCCGCATGCACGTCTCACTGACGCAAGTATTGTTTTTCTGCGACAGTGCAGCGCTGTCTCTGTCCTTGCTGTGACCCTGAACACATCCTAACGGGCTGGCAGAGCCATCATCACGTCTGCATGTTAAAGCTCAACCAAAGAACTATTGACACACGTACAAATGTCAAGAGATTTAAGGCCTCGGTTTGTGTTCATGAGCATTAAATCTGGCTATGAATCTTTGCTAAATTGATTCGATTACAAACATTTGGTGACATGAATATTAGTGCACCCGGGGAGGGACAGAAATGTGATCCTCAGGATCTTGGTCAGGAAAGGGCAGGGCTCACTCAGCACATCCTGCCTCAGGGTGTTGAGACTGGCGTCAAATTGAAGAGTGATATCTATATCTTTTTTCTACACTGTTTGGGAAAAGGCAAAGAAAAACACAATAACTTAAGTGTTTGCTTTTATATTAAAACAAACAAAAAAACAATACATCCGGAATATACAAACATGTTTGCAGATTCTCCTCATTCTACGTTGATGTGAAACAAAGAACGACATCTACACAAAAGGACAGCTCATTTTCTGAAATTATTCTCAAGTTTCTAACACAGCCAGAAAAGTGATTATTCAAAACATTTATAATTTAATTCATCCCAAGATTCATCTTGGGATGAATTAAATTATAAAGTTGTGCTTTACATACCACCTAGTCAGTTATTTACTGACATAGCAACACTTGTTGGACATTGTTTTCTGAGGGGACAATTTTGGCGAGGGTTGTTGTCTGCCTGTGCAAAACAAGGTCCAGAAGAAGAACTTCACTGGACCCAATCAAAGACATTTGGAATGCAGTAAGTAGATGAGAGATTGTAATGCACTCGGGTCCACTATCTCGGGTCCAAGCACACAAAATTTCCAAACAAACGCACGACACAGTCTTGTAGAAATTATTTTTAGAACGAGTCGACGCCGTGACAACTGCAAAGGGGTGTCACAGTTCCTTCCATTTTCACTAAAAATTAATGGCTTTCAGAGGATTTGCTTTGGGAAAAATTGCAAGGATGTATGTTGCATTCACAACCTGTAAATTTAGCAATTTCAAGACATCTGTCATTTGTTAGCTTGAGATTTTAAACAGCCACTCAGCAGATAAAAAACATAAACAAGTGGAAAAGACTACAAACAACTCAGGACAAACTGAGCTCCATCTGGACCCAAAATATCTCAGAGCAGTCAAAATGCATAACTTTGAATAGATAAAGTTGACACCAATTGCCCTTTTTGGCAGAGATTATTCTTTTATCAAACATCAACATTACTTGCACTCAAACATGGCTACGAGCCAAGATGGAGAGATGATAATCTGGAAAATACCAGAATTCCTTCAGTTGATTTTATGAGTACCTGCATGTTGAATGAAGAAACACATTTAATATGGTGGCAAGCAGAGGACAATGAAAAAAATAGTATTAGTCAGAGAGATGTGTTTTACGGTACATATCAATCACCACTACTTCCAAATTCCGACTCACAGGCCTTATTTTCAGGCCCAGTGCTAGTCTAGTACAAGGTGCGGTCTAACTGAGTGCATGGTGCGGTTTTCTTTGTTTTGGTTGTGTTGCTTCCGGCCAATGAAACTGGCTGCTCTCAGTCTCTTTAAATTCCGTGCAAAAGAGTTGCACAATCAACATGACAAAGGCATAAACAAATTTGCAGGAGTCCATGCAGGAGATTGATACGTACCCCTACAAGGAACCCCCAAGAAGATGTTCACTTGCAGGGGACATAAAGTTGGCCGCGGTGAAGTGAGCACTTGAGACTGCCTTCTATCCCCTATCGTGCAATTGTGTGTGACCCCCCCCCCCCACACACACACACACACACACACACAAGAATGAAGATGTGCCAGTCACGCCCAAGCACATGTGGGCTGTAAACCAAAATGTTGCCCAAAAGTCTAAATCTGCTTTGATGTTGGTGTGTGCCTCATCATTCTTTGCAATACAAACACCTACCTTGCGGGGATTCTGTGTAATGTCATCCATGTTGGTCGACAACAGGTTATCTTTCATAGCCACATAAAGGTGCATCCCATCTTCATCGGGCAACAGGGAGTGCAGATCTCCGGCATCCAAGGGCAGCGTCAGCAAGCGCCCATTCTGGATCAGTTCTATTTAGGAATAGGCATTAGCCAGAATTATTACAACGAAGGCAACTGCAGATATTTTGTTGGTATTGTTGAGTCAGTAAGATTCGTTTTAGGCAGAACATAAATAACTGCTAATTCAGACATTCACACATTCTCATTGAAACACTAAGTCTTGACCTTATTCGTGGAATTACAGTACATAATAAATTACACATTCAAATGTTAAGGCTAAAAAAAGATTGAGACACAAGCAAACTATACTGAATAACAAACAAATGGCTAAAGTACAACGTTGTGTATCTTCACGCAGCTGTCATCTGACATGTCAACTATGAGAACTGCGCTGGTGATCAGCGGCTAACCGAGCAAGTGCAGGCAATGCCCATCCATCTGTCTTGTGTTAACATTTCATATTTCAGCTACCAAGTATATTTTTTATGGACTCAAATTTGCACTAAATTGTTAAACTAAGAGCAATAACCCTTTGTATAGACTCCAAATGCCACATAACAGCAAAAGGCAGACAATTCTTATGCAATTACACACATGGTTCTTTTTAACAGTCAGTTTAGATACTTTATACTTTGAGTAATACCTGGAAAAGGTTTCTTCAAGTAAAGTCAAGTGGAGGTCTTTTTTTAATTTGCACAAGACTGCAGTAAAACTCAGTTAAGTTCAGTTTGTATGAAATTGTTTTTGTGTTTTCTTTTTCAACCATTGAAAGTGGTTGTGAAATATCTCGGGTGGTACAGTAATTTAACTGTGGCTCTAGTGTAGACTGTGGCCAATCAACTACAAAAGTGATATTGGATTGGCAAACCACACTGTGTCGCACCACAATGGTCAGACCATTAACTGTAAATCACGAGGTGTCATACGAATTTTATGTGGTAATTTTTTGTGGTAATTAGTAGAGAGCAGTTCTGACTGTGAACCTATATCACTGCATAATCCCATGTGGACCACATGTGGTGGGCAGAATCTGGCTCCTGGGTCTTGAGTTTGACACCATTGCTGTAGTCGATACAGCAACACTACAGCTGACCCCTCCAGAATCCAGATGAAGTGTTACAGATCCAAAATGCATCATGGCAAGTTGAAGTGAACTGGCATACTTGGTGGAAATGTGCTGCTAAGCAGAATTTTAAGTAAGGAATGAAAGAACTGCAAAAAATCCCAATTTCTGTGGTTGTTTTATGAGTTATTCATTTGGGGATCATAATTAGGTTGATGGTTACTTTTGATTCAACTGCTTTTACAATGTAGTGACAGGTAGTTTAAATTATTCTTGTTCACTATGTGCTCAAGAACCTTCGGCTGGAACATCATGCACGTTTTACAAAGGTTCCCTTAATTCAGTCATTATCCATTTCAATGTCTCAACGAGTGTCGCCAAAAATCCTCGTTTCCTATGATTGCGTATAAATGAGGACAAAACTTAAAGCCCCCCCACACACACACACAGACAAGCCGTACCTGTTTGTAGATTGACCCCCTAATGGCAGACAACCAGCAATGAGAAGGATTAAAGATTTATTTCAAAATGCCTCAAGGAAAACAAAAAGAGAGACAGACGTTTGGGCTGCAAATAAGTTTCAAATGTTCTCATTCGGATTTGTCCAAAATGGTAGGACAAGATCCCAACATATGTACATGTGCATGGAATTTGTGACAAATTTGGGAAAATAGAAAATTATTGACCTTTTCTAACTCCCAAATTGTTAAAATGTAACAGATTCTATGTCGATTAGTCCACCATAATTTCTGAACTATAAACCGCACCAGCTAAAATTAGGGGGAAATTATGATTTGTTCATATATAAGCCGCACTGGACTATAACCCGCAGGTATTTGAATGTTTAATTTTCATATATAAGGGATTATACACAAATCATAGAATATCGTAAAAATCATGAGAAATCCATAGATAAAACGCACTGGTAAGAGTTCAAAGCTTGTGCAAAAACGACCACTGATTTCTGCTTATGGTCTAGAAAATACGGTAGTCTAATTGTTATAGGTAAGAGCCAAGTGTGTGCGTGTGTGTAGTGGGGGGTGGGGGGGGGGGGGGTGGCTTAGAAAAAGAAAATAAAAAACATCCAAGTCCACATATTTATGTTTATATTGTTCACATTTATTATTTATGCATTGTCCCAACTATTAATTTACACAACTGTTCCTGTTTTCAAAACATAAACATGAAACTTAGTGAATCGTTAATTGCTGTTTTTGTCTGGTTTCTTGCCAAATGAGTGGCAGTGTCTCACCTGGCGGAATGACAAACTTCTGCAATGCAGTCCAATTAAGCAGCTACATGCTGGGAGCCGGTGTGGTTTGTTTACTTTTCCTAGCTGTGCAGTAATTTTGTCACTCGCAGAAGCAATAATCAGAACCTACAGGAGTCCTCTATTTTTCTGTTGGCCCTTATGTGATTGAACCAAGCTTTGAAAGGGCTATTGTGCTTAATGATTCTATTATATTAGTTGGAAAAAAAGTGTGCTTCCCTTTTTGTCATTTTTGCAAATGTGAGTGAAATTCAAGCGTTCATAGGTCGATGGGGAAAAAAGGGGAGGCAGAGGCACAGCGGAGAGGTAAAAAAAAAAGTGGACAATCTGACATGGTGAAAAGTGACAGCCAGATGAAACCGGTCTGATAGTTGTAAGACCGTTACGAGATGAGAATGCCAAAAGATGACATGGTGATGGACAGTTGAGGGAAAGAGCAACTGCGGAGAGAAAGCAATCCTGATGGAAGAGATAATGAAATAGTGATGGATGGCGGTGAGCTGGGTGGATGGGAATGAGAGATGAGAGGAGGTGATTGTGAAGGAGATGGTAGTGAGGGGCATGATCAGCATGTCAGCATGGAGGGGTATTGAGGGGGAAGCCACACCACATGGCTCAAGCCAAAGACCAACGCTGAGTAATAAAAAGACACAGAGTAATGAGAGAGCACAAAGCGATGCATGGATAGGTGTATTGAAGAGGATAGGGGGAGATGATAAACAAGGCTAATAGGATGATAAATAATGATTGGATGGTTGATGGATGAGGGAAGACAAGGAAGCCAGGGTGAGTGAAGAACATCACAATACCAAATTGAAAAAGATAGAAAGAGTGGGAATGTACATTATTATGAGAGGGAATTGGTATATTAATACTACGGAGAAATGTGGAAAGCCATTTGTAAAAATGCAATGCAAGTGTACTCAGGAGCGTGCTATATGCTTTCACACTAATACCCGTTCAACAAAAGAGAAAAGCTGCAAAAAGCTGAACAGCATATTAACAAACAATCTAAACACTACCACTCACTTCTGCTTGGCAGAGGTGAAAAAAAAAATCTGAGCTATTTCCACATTATTTTTAAACGGTCACTATTGTCCCAGCATGAGAATGTTGCTGGGGAGAACTATCTATTGTGATGGAGCTGTTGAGATGTAATAATCAGCAAAAACAACAGGAAGAAAAGATGTTGGATAAAAAAAAAATCTAAAGAAAAACAAGATAGGTGACGGTTTGCTTCAGCTCAATGGGGAAACTCACCAGGTATTTCTGTAAATAGTCAGAGTGGTAAATAGCTCAGTTTCATGCTGTTTTCTGAGTCGTTAAAAACAGTGGGGGAATAAATAACCTGAATAATGGGATCGAGATTCTTGTTTCGTTCGGATATAGAATCATGGAAATGACAAACATTCAAGGTTACCCAAATAATACTTGGACAAAGATGGATGACAATGTCTATTTACATGCCTATCAGTAATAAGGATTATTTTGAAAACAAAATATTCACAGAGAGAGCGAGAGAGAGAGAAAAAGAAAATGTTTGTCGCAATATTAACCAAAAGATCCACACCCAATATGGCAATATTTCTAATGGTGTATTCCGCACTGCCCCACAGTGTTACTTGGAAAATATTTTAGTGGCATATGCGTAATCCCACAAATTGCGATGAAAACATGACCGCCTTGGAAACACTCACAAGGTATACAGTACCCTTGTCATGGGATTTGATTCTCACCCAAATTGAATATGCTCAAGCGGGCCTACTCAATGAGAGGCGTTTTATAATTGCAGCAAATAAACAGAGGGGGACTATTTGGTCATGTCAGTGAGTCAAAACTTAAAGTCCCAATGATCATTACACACACATCTGGGTGTGGTGAAATTTGTCCTCTGCATTGGACCCATCCCCATGTGATTTTGATCCATCCCCTGGGGGAGAGGGGAGCAGTGAGCAGTAGCGGTGCCGTGCTCGGGAATCATTTGGTGATCTAAGGTTTGAACCCACAACCTTCCAGTCTCAGGGAGGACACTCTACTACTAGGCCACTGAGCTGGAGTCAACCTGTTTCACACCTAAACTTGAACCAGCCTAATAAATTTGAGGACTTCATGACAAAAACATCAAATGTCTATTTTGTAAAGGTTTGGTGGTGCTTTTAGTGGGTTTGTCAGTTGCAGTGTACTTCATTTTTGTTTATTATAACAAGCATACATATCCAAAGTACAGTTTTACATTTCCAGTTGAAGTCATATATGTCTTATGAAAGCCAGTCTCTTCACAGGGGAACCAACCGCACTGGATGTGCATACGCAAGCATCCAGCAAGTCATCTGAATTGCAGTGCGCATGCCACAAGAGCAGCTCGACCTTGCTTTGTTCAGTATAAAAGCTCAGTTTAATTGAACCCGAAACCACCTCTGCAGTGGGAACATCAACAACATCCCAATAGGATCGTGGGGGCCAAACCGAACCAAATCCCACTCACACCATCAGAATCCTAAAAATGCTGTCAATGAGTAGGATTGCAAAAAATGAACTCAATAATACCGTGTGCCGTCATCATTTTCATAAACGGTTCGATTGAGCACGCCAAATTGTCCCTAGGTGTGAGTGCGAGTGCAAATGGTTGTTTGTCTCTGTGTGCCCTGCGATTGGCTGGCAACCGGTTCAGGGTGTCCCCCGCCTACTGTCCGATGACGGCTGGGATAGGCTCCAGCATGCCCGCGACCCCCGTTCGGGACCAAGCGGTTCAGAAAATGGATGGATGGTTTCTCTATTCATGCTGCGCTCACACAATTTCCTTGGTTTTGGCTGTTATTGTTATTTTTTACTCACCACTTTATTTATTACTATTGCGATGTGCTTTATTTATTACGCTCCTCCTTTGTTACTCATGTGTAATGTTCTTTTTTGTGCCATTTCTGTGTGAGCTGCTGGAACCAGAATTTCCTCAGGGAACAATCCCACAGGATGAATAAAGTTGAGTCTAAGTCTAAATTTGCCAAAATTTAATTCTGGTTACCAAGCAGCCAAACAGGAAGTAGTTTTGCAGCATTTGTCACTCTTTGCTTCTAATTTTTAATAATTCTTTGCTCGGTGGAGCAGTGGGTAGCACGTCCGCCTCACAGTTAGGAGGGTGCGGGTTCGATTCCACCTCCGGCCCTCCCTCTGTGGAGTTTGCATGTTCTCCCCGTGTCCGCGTGGGTTTCCTCCCACATCCCAAAAACATGCTTGATAGGCCAATTGAGCACTCCAAATTGTCCCTAGGTGTGAGTGCGAGTGCGAATGGTTGTTCGTCTCTGTGTGCCCTGCGATTGGTTGGCAACCAGTTCAGGGTGTCCCCCGCCTACTGCCCGATGACCGCTGGGATAGGCTCCAGCACGCCCGCGACCCCCGTGGGGACTAAGCGGTTCAGAAAATGGATGGATGGATGGATGGATGGATGGATGGATGGATGCTTCTAATGAGTAGGAGGACAAGATATAACTATTAAGAAATGCAAGTCAGATTACTTCTGATTTCAAATATCCTATTAATGTCGGAGGCTCATTACCAATTAATTAATACTTGAAGATCTTTGAGTGTCACACAAACCAAATCTGTCAGACTGGTTGCAATCCATCTAGCCCTCTTTATCCTAAACAAACAGATTCTTGTCGACAATTTAGCCCAGTCAAATGCCTCCCATCTTGAACTCACCGTCATGAATGGCTTATTCAGAATGAAGACATTCTTTCCTCTACCCTGCAAATACACAAACACATGCGCACGGTTGCACACGCTACTGACTCAGTCGTGAAACCAGCAGCTCCATCAGCCCCACCCTTACTCCTGGGAATGTTGCCGTGGCAACAGCAGCCATGCCGGCATAATTTGCGAGCGGGTGTGAGTGGTTGGTCGAAGGGTGGATCTTGGCCTTGCTGACCCTCCATATCGCTCCCTCTCCAACCACAAGGGATGGAAAAAATGACACCTTCTGAAAATTTGACTAAATATCGCTGATTAAAGGGATGAGGAAATTAATGACCAATTCATCGATAGCTATAGTATTAAATGGAATGGGACAATTTATTTGATTGTTCTGAACATGTCGTTTTGTGTTAATCTGGTTATAAGCACAATAATGATTATTGGAGAAATTAAATCTCGGTGGATATAGCTCTTCTTTCCCAGGTTATTGTCATACTATTCTTTGAGTGGAATTCGGCCTTGGATATTTTGAATTGTGGCGTAAACAACCTACACAGCCATGGTAGCCAAACACGGAAAGGCCTCAGTCAGGTGTCAGAATCCTAAAGAATAATATATAATGTCCACAAGGATAAAGAGCAGTGTGGCAAACTTCCACACAAGTATGCCCACTGAGTCCGGCCTTTCTTATCAGCTTCAAGTTGACAGCAGGGTCAATGAGGGTCATGACCTTTGCTCTGAGCCAATTGCCCTCTGACCCCTGTCACTCTGAATCAAAGTTTGCACATAAAGGAACGGACACACCAAGACATAATCCTAAAGGCCATCGCCTATTAGGACATGCAAGCACACAAAGGCAGACATGCAGAGTGGGAAATGCATGAATGGCCACTTTATATATTTATATTTATATCTTGTTCATGTCCATACGGTATACGCCTCAGTGAGTGTCCACTCGATGTTTATGAGTGTTCATTTCACATTAGGGGTCAACAGTTTTATACATGCTGGACATTAGATTAAAGACTACTGGTCATGGGAACTCAGATGGGCCTCAATGTGATTAGTAAATGTGTGGCGTGTGATACAGCTAAGAGCATTCCTGCACGCGCGCGCGCGCGCACACACACACACACACACAAACACACATGCGCACACACAAGTAGAAGAGGTGTCAAAAAGAGTCGAAAAGTATTTTAAAGATTGAATAATTATTTATACCTATTGTGTTTAATAAAAAATCAATTTTGCACTGACATCACTCAGTGGATTCAGAATCAGCATTATCACTGTGCCCGTTTTTTTGGTGTGTGAAGGGGAGTAGTTGTCCCATCAAAATTAATGTGATTTAAATCATTAATTGTGACATGGTGTTTTTCATTTTAATGGCATTGATTTTAGTTGAAAGAAAACATTGCCTTTCTCTTACGCCTGATAACAATGATTTGCTGGTCAGGGCGTCTAAGTTACTTCGCAATGCTTTATTTATATTGTCTTTCGCAAGCCACATTGTTGTCCTGCAATTTAGATTATGGCTCTAGGTTTTATTGCAATTTCATCAGTGAGCCTTGTAAACAAACACATTTGCATTTGAGCCATGTGGCCTCAAATGACACTTTTGTGTTTATGTTTATCTCCCTTCTTGTCACATCATAGATGTTAGGAAAAAGAACACATTTTCACACGCCAACATTGGACATGACACAATGGTTTCAATGAACGCTCGACACTGTGAGAATGACACCGGGTGACAGGCAGGGCCAGAAAGTCAGTCATACGCACTCTTGCACTATTTCTGTATTCACTACTAACATATTTTTACACTTAAGTGACAGTTAATGGGTGAACAATGTGGCACTTTTCTCATTTGTCATCAGATTTATTGTTTACCGTAACGGTGTTTCAGCATTAATGTGACTTAAACAAGAGTGTTAATGGCAACACTGCTTGAACAATTAGACAAAAAAATCCATGCTCGGGCTAAATAAGGATAAACATAATTTAAGCAACCATAGCAACAGTAAATGGGGAAGTTATTTGTAAAATCTGTGGGAAGCGACTAACGAGGCCTGTGTTTATACAGCAAATTATTGTCCATAACAAGCAGGCATGACATTAAAGATGTCAGCACATGCTGTGTACCTTAAGAAACCATCTGCACTTGTCCTGTGGTCTTTCTTTCAATTATCTGCTAAGCCTAATGTGTATTTGCAATAGACACCTGTGCCAATTTATTTTTAAAAATCTGTATTGGTTTCTCTGACACAAATATTTACCAGGTTTGGAAGTGAACCGTGACTGTCACATGCAGATGCCGCCAGTTGAAGCGAAGGGATGTCACGGTGACGGCAACGATGAAGCAATGAGGCGGAAAAACTCAGCTCAGAAGCTATGAAGCATATGGCGAGTGTCAACACTACCTTTTCCATGCTGGCATGTCTTGAATGCATCAGAGCGGCGCTGACGACTTCATCGACACAGTCAAGAACAAGTGGGACGTTTCCTAATTTGGGTAGCAGACTAGCAGTACTGGATTTGTTTTTCTTTTGATTTGACCAAGAGTGATACATTTAGAGGGAGAAAACTTTGCACACTTTTCCAATTGAACAGCGTAACACAAGTTAGCACATTCCATCATGATGGAATTGGTAAAGGTTTGACTGTGACATGCAGGTCCAGTATTCTGCGATACAGTATACCCAACAGAACTTTTATGGAGCCTCATTCTGAGGTCATGTACACATGTACATGATTATTTCTTAAAAGGAATATTTTCCTAGCTCCGGGTTAAGAATTTCTACATCCACAGGCATGACAACACATCTGCAGATCTACCCATAATTATCCTGTACAAATACGAGGTATAGACAAGTATTTTGGCAGTTGGTGCTATGCTGATCTAAGATCATGTTTCTTATGGGAAGATGAGACGGGGTCTGGTCTCTGTTCGAGGTGCTTGATGGGATTCAAGGTCATGGGCAAAGCCATGTTTTTCCATTATGTTATCATTGAAGCGTGTCTCAGAAAAAACTTGTTTAACATTTACTATTTCGACATCTGGGTAGACACTTATTAGCACTATCACTTATCTGAGAAATTACCCTAACAACATGTGTGTGTGTTTTGTCTCTGTGTGTATCTTCGTCCGCCTGCTGGTCTATGGACCGGTCCGAAGAACTTGTGTCTGGTGCATTATTCCCCGGAGGTGGAATTTGCTGGCTGCGCCACTACTGGAGGGGTAATGGTAGCGGGGGGATTTGGAGGAAACCGGGGCATGTTTCCTGTGGAAATGGGGTTATCACTTTGCCAATTACTAGTGCAATTACAACAGGAACCTCGCAGAAGAAGCCTGGGAACGTCTCCAGAGCCGTAAGGCCCTTTCAAAAAACCAAGCAATTAAAACATGACTGTATGTCTAGATTGTTTCCAAGGCTTTCTTTTCAACACAAGATGCATGTTTTTTGTCCTTTTCCATCTATAGGATGTAATTTCTCTGTAAATGATGTCTGAATCCTAACTACCACATTAAGAACTGCACTAGAAGTGGCTATCTATGAAAGTGTTCATTCAAATTAGCATTGTTGATCCTAGAGTAGTGCTAGCCTCCCGGTGTTCCATTTTGGAAAAGGTCACAATACCGTTTGAAGTGTCCAATTAGTTTTGATCATTGCTGCCTTACATGAGATTAATATTAACAAAGCTTGATCGTTTCTGTGTTTGTGCGATGCCTCCAATGTCTGTAATGACAGATACGTACGATGCAATTTGTAGTACTGTTTCACCCTCTGACTGAATATTAAAACAATGACAACAAAAAGGCCTCTGTCACTTCCTGGGCACAGGGATGCAAAAAAAAAAAAAAAATCAAAGATTTGGCCAAATTTGACAAAACAGTATTTCATATATATATCATTCTTCTCCGTCATTTGCTGGAATGAGTCCAACACAACCCACAACTATTGTATTTCTGACTTATTAATGTCCCACGTGAGCTCCCAACATTGATACTAGCGCACACACTGAAGTCAACACCAGACCAAACCCACAGACGGCATGTCTGGACTGTGTCACCAACAGACCAGGCCCTTGTACACGGCTTAAACTTTGACCTCAGCTCGTGTGATTATTCATCATCATCACCATCATCATCATCATCATCGGACTGTGCAGTTTGGCTCTCTGTGAAGCATGGCATAAACATCAAATTTTAGGTCTAGTAGCCTATTGTTATTATTGGAAAACATTAATTGCCTCACTTTCACATTTGTTGAAAATGACGGCTGGTGTGGTAGGTGTCTACTCACTAAAACAGTTTTCTAGAGACTGATTCAAAATGAGAAGGTGTTTTGAATTAACAATTAATGTTTTCATGATAGGAAAACTAGTAAGCCAAACAAGCATGGCTGTTTCTGGTTTACTTTTCAATGTTCCTTGGTGCACTCACGTGAAACATGTTTCATTACTTAAAACAAACTCAGAATATTTGGCTTTTTTTTTCAGGGGGTAGGCATGTTTGTGTCTTTTCCCAAAATGACTTTCTTCAGATTTGGTTTGACACAAATGTCCATAATCATATTGCTGAAGACTGCCGCCCGTTACTTTACAGCCTGAAGGCGTGACAGACACTGTAACTATATGTTTCTTTTAACTGGAGAGGAAAATTTGATTTGAATATATATACCTAAGAAAATTGTGCATTGAGTGGGGCATGGGGTGCCTTGTCTCTATGTGTAGCTAATGTGCTCTTTTAAATAAATAAAAAAGATAATGATAATGATTTACTTGTTGGCTCAGCCTCAAAGCAAAGTTGAGAGATCCATGGAAATTGCCAAACTGTCCAGTAAAGCTACTCAGGATATTTACTGTGACTTGGTTCATTTTCAAGTTTATGATAAATGGCTGCTTAAGAAGCCAGAGCAAAATATTTGTGATGAAAAATCCCCGTATGCAGTACGACAACTTCCTGATAAGATGATCTCTTTTTAAACAGGAAAGGGAAGGCCAACATCCAAACTTTTGTGTCCTTGGCAAATCTTTCAATCATCAAGTATTCTTGAGGCTGCTTCTCATTTACGTTGCAATAGGAATGTCAGATTGGTATTTACGGGTAGTACTGTGAGGCTTGACTGGATTTTAGCAAATATTTGAAGTGAACGAAAATCTGATGTCTTTTGGCAAAAATACTTACTGTAGCTGATTTGCATGTGTTGAGTGGAACAGGCTGTCCCACAAACAGAACACAGATTGGGACCTTGGCGGGACCTTGGCTTTTCAAAGACTCCTCTCTTTCAATTTACCTTTATTTATTCTTTTGAACGATCATGGCCAAAGTACACCTTCTTGAGTTTGGAGCTTTTACCCTGCACAGAACTCTAATGACATAAACCTCAAGTTGTTCTACGTCCAGTTCATTTGTGACTTGCACCTGGCTCGCCACTCAAGCGTGCTTTGTGAACTGCATTCACTCGAGCAATCAGAATGACAATAATGCTTGTCAGAAGGAATCTGAAATAATTTCATGTCTAGATAAGTGTTCCTAGAGATGTGTCAATCCAAATTCAACCTCCAAAGACAAGGATTCCTTGTTCAATGTTGATGTTATGGAATCAACAACTTATTATTTGTATTATTATTTTTAAGTGTACATCTTCTGAAAAAAAGAGGTGAAACTGGACTGATAGAAAGGAATGGCCTCAACAGCAGATGAGGAAAAAGATCCAACTCAAGATTACTAATACGGGGAGGGAGCAAATTGTGGTAAATTGATACTTAAGGGAATTAGCAGCAATGTGAGGCTTAATTTTTACTTAATCGTGTCCTTTAGGCTAAAGATAGCCTCCTAACACCAGAACATTTTCCAGTAACCATTAACAGCATGCTAAAAAATATTAAAAAATGTAGAAGTTAGAGCAAATGTTAAATCCCCATTGAGAATGAATGGGAATTTTTTTTTAAAATGCGCCAAAATGTTTTGAAATTTGGAACGAAACAAAATATACGGCTTCAAAAGTTTCACTTTCGGAGTTAAATGTTGAAACAGGTTGAATCGGACAAAAATTGCAAAAGTTAGCAAAAATGTAGCTATTTGGGGCACTTTGTGTTGTATGTAGAAATTAGAGTAGAAAAACGAAATTTTGCAGAATTTGGTTGAATTTCAAATTTGAAAAATGTGAAATTTTTGTTAGGTGGCAAGGTGTGGAAAAGGTAGGCAAAAGATGAACAGTTGAAAGTTGGAACGGGTTGAATCGGTTGAAGTATGTAGAAATTAGAAGTGAAAAACCAAAATTTGAAGCCGTATATTTCTGCTTTGAGTATTGGTTTATTTAGTGCGTGAGCTCATGAAGGCATTCAAGCCAACCGTAGCAATGTTATGCATGACGGTAAAACACAGCCGGCGTGGTGAAAAAGCCAACTTCAAAACAAAATCTTCCCAATTACAGTAATGCACAGACATCAGTGCCTTGGTATGCTTTTGAAGTTTTTCGTGGCAGTGCAGGGTGGCCTGGCGGCTGACTTGACTCTTCTTCCCGACTAGGAGTTGGAGCCCAGTTTAAATTTAAATTGCCATCACAAACTGTTGCCACCAACATCCCCACAACACGCATTTTGAAATCATGTTAAATAAAATGAAATCATTAAAAAACTATGTTTGTCCTTATTTAATCCGAGTACTCGATTATTATTTGATTTTTTGATTTAGAATTTTCAGTCGGATATCTGAATGCCCAAATATATTCAATAGATATTCAACAGGTGCAACCCAAGTTTGTTAAATTCAAACGCATTTCAGCGATCTCGTTTGGGGAAAGTGGAAGATCAGAAAATTAGCCAGAATTTTCAGTCGGATATCTGAATGCCCAAATATATTCAATAGATATTCAACAGGTGCAACCCAAGTTTGTTAAATTCAAATGCATCTCAGCGATCTCGTTTGGGGAAAGTGGAAGATCAGAAAATTAGCCAGAAATTTAGCTAAAGAATTTCTGTTCTGGTGGAAAAATCTGCTTTTATGCCTGGCCGCAGTTCAAGCTGGGCCTTCATTTAAAAAAAAAAAAATGTGCTGTTTCGCTCTATTTTGCATTACTATAATGACACACATCATTTCATTTATGCTTTCAAACAATACTATTTAAGATGATCATTCACTCTGATCTCCACCTTAATCTTAATCCTACATTTCTCTTGGGCATTAGAGGACCACAGAGCTCGAGCAGAACCAAATTAAATTAAGGAAATCTGCACCCTCAAAAGAACAGCTACCATTGATGGGCACAAAACTGACTAATCCGCTGATTGTGTCTCGCCAATTGTGTGGAATTTTGTCGATGCAGTAATTATATTAACATGGGGAGGAGGGAGCTGTAAATTTCAGCCTCAACAAGTTTGTTGGCTAAAGAAGGATGACACATTGCCACCAACAAGTCAGCAGGTCAGCCACATTGATATGCACAATTCCAAAGAGAGCATTACTGGTTGTGTGAAACACAATGGTGACAGTGATGCAGCCTATGGTCATATTCTGGAGCAGATAGCTCCTTGAGATGGTGTTTCCTCCATCACCTGAATAATCCGTGACCATCATTGTTTTTTTTTTTTTTTATGACATTACAGGATCATTTTTAACCAGTATCAAAGTCAAAGTCAGCTTTATTGTCAATTTCTTCACATGTTAAGACACACAAAGAGATCGAAATTACCTTTCCCACCGTCCCACGGTGACTAGACACATTACACAACACATACAAGCAAATAGCACAAAGAGTAAAAACAAATAGACAAGAGCGATGAATAAGTAATATGCAAATAACCCAAATAAATAAACAATAAACAAATAAATAGATAAATAAGAGGAGCAAAATGGAGCAAGGGTGCATACAGCAGACAGCCAGAATATAGCGCAAAAGAACAGGATGTTAAGCAGCCGAGGGTGGAGGGGGGAGAGAATTCAGGATCCTGACAGCTTGGAGTATGAAGCTGTTGGCGAGTCTGGTGGTACGGGAGCGCAGGCATCTGTACCTCTTCCCAGAGGGCAGAAGATCAAACAAAGAGTGAGCGGGGTGACTCACATCACACACAATCGCGGGTGAGAGAGGGTGTGTGTGGGTGTGTGTTCTTGTGGACAAGTGGTGGGAGGGGCTGATTTGAATTCACGTAAAGCACTCTGAATTGCATTTTGCATGAAAAGCAGCATAAAAATAAACTTTGATTGTTAATGAGAATGAAACACAAATCCAAATATATATTGTGTCTGAAACAAAAGCTTCATCCTGAATGTACTTTTAATTACAATGACTGGCAAAAAAAATTATTCTATCTGCTAGAAGAAAATGATGAGGAAAAAGTAGTGATGGAAAAGGAAATGACCACAGCATAGATCTCCCACAGAGAGCGACAGAACGCATCCACACCCACAACCACCCACGCACAAACACAGTCCAAACCAATACAAATCACAACACATCAATTCTCTGCTTCTAATTTTTGCAAAGATGAACACGCTGGTCTCTGTGGATATGTATTTCGTATATGTACAATCATGCATGCAAAGCAAGAAATGCCATCCACTCCATGCAACCCCACTTACTGAATAGTGAAGCGCCTGTTCCCATGTTGAGATGTCATTAAAGCTTAATTCCCACCTGGGAGAGCGCAACGATCATCTTCATCTGCCTGTATTTTCTAGGTCAGGGATGGGCTACTTAAATGCTGGAGTGGGCCACAGTTTTTCAGTCGTGCTGTTGGGGGGGGGGGGGGGGGCATATAGGACAACGCACTTCCCTAACCACATGTATGACATACATGCTATTTTAAATATGGACAAATACATGCTCATGTGCAAAGGTCTCTTGACACATTTATCAATGCATGTATAAAAGAGCCATTATACTAACCCAATAATAAAGGGTTTGAAGCAAATAACAAAATATCCATACTGTGATTTTTTTTTTCCAGTGCAAAGGACTCTCTCACACAAAACAGCAAACCAAATCATTTTTTAAATTTCTTAGAATTTCTAGGTTCAAGCACAATTATGTCTGCCATCTAGTGGTGAATGGTGATATTACAACTTAAAACTACAATCAAACCTTTGTACTCACTCGTTTTTTGTGAAAATCACTGTTGAACTCTTTGCTTTTTCTTCCTAATGGGAGATTAATTTATCGTGACATCTCATAAATATTTCTGCCTCAAACATAAAAATTTGACTATTTTGAGAATCCCCAATATAGTCCTCTGAACTGCCACTGTGATGAAAATTCCAACAATCAATCTCCAGTGAAATCCTTCAATTCAAGTGCCTCTGATATATAATTTGGAATTTGATCAACAGTTTTGAGAAGACTATCTCTGACGCCGTGACAAACCATTATTTTGCTCAGACTGAATCATTATAAGGTCATTAATGGCACACTTCAAACTTGTTTCAAGTGAGGGCCAACCCAAACAGTTGCTGCTCCCATGAGATTGGAGTGTGGTCAGCAACCGTGCACATGTTACAAGGACTACTTCACTACAAGTCAGCTATCATATTGATCATCTCTGGTTTAGTTGCTGTGGCAAAGTCATCACACATTATACAGTGGAGGTCGAATCAGCACAGGGCCAAGAAAGAATGAATATGGTTGTGATGTTCTTCTGGGATTTCTGCCATCAGCACATTAGTTTTGGTCAAGCGGTCTGAAATGGTCACAGAACCTTGACTCTGAATTCTGAAGGTGGGCGGGAGGTAGCTGTCAAGAACTCGACTGGGGGTGGGAGTTGGGTGTTTTTAGGTGTCAGCAGAGATTAATTCATACAAACCGTCTACAGTCTGTGGGCTAAATCAATTTAGTAAGTATTCCACCCCTGATCTGTCCACCCATGAAATTTTTAAATAAGTAAAACCTCTGAGGAGCTATGATTGGGGTAAAGAAATGAAGTGCTCTAATATATGTTTCAATCTATGATTGTTGCGTGACATTATCACAAATGTCATGTAACTCTCAGTAGACATGAAATGAACCAGGTGCTTCACTCTGCTTTTACTTGTCTGAAAACTCAAACTCATATTACTAAATAAAGACTAAATAATCCGTATAGAAATAGGAAAGAGTGTTTGTGCATGTGGTGAGATGGAGTGACTGAAATGTGAGACACAGCCCATCATAAGGATGTTTCTTCTTACCGGAGTGTGTGAACTGCAGTCGTGGCTGAGATGCTTTCCAGGCCCCGGTTAAGGTGGCTCCGAGGTGGACTAGAAGCACCACTGTTGCCGCTCCACACATCCTCACACACAAGAACACCCACTAAGTCACAGTCTTGGCTCCGGATCGGATCAAATCAGGCAGTTCACAACAGCCCAAACTCTCTTGGTGTCAGTGGAGGCACCAAAGTGGTGCACTGTTAAAATAAATAAACAAACAGTTAAGAGAAATAGAAAAATAATTCCAATTGGAATGTGAGTCCAAGTCACAAAGATGTCCCAGTGTGCAGGACGTGAGTCCAAATCCTGAAAATAATTTAGCGCTCCTTGTAAGAATGTAGCATCACCAACTGTGGGCTTGTGTCTTTGGGTTGGGTGTGTGTGTCGGTGAGTATCAGAGACGTGGTGAGAAAGAAGAAGAGGAATTAAATGAATATGTCTCAGTGTTGCTTCCTTGCAGCTTGACAGCTCTCTTCTGCTCTTGTTCCTGCTCCTCTCTGCATTTGACTGTACTCTTGCGCTCGCGCTCTGCATTTGCTCTCTCTCTTCCCCCGTCTCTCTCTGCTTCTCTCTCTCTCTGCTTCTCTCTCTCTCTGCTTCTCTCTCTCTCTCTCTCTCTCTCTCTCTCTCACACACACACACACACACACACACACACACACACACACACACACACACACACACTCACACTCACGCTCACGCTCACACTCACACTAGCCGCACTCTCATGATGACAATCACTAACACCCATCACTGCTCCCTGGAAAAATGACACTCAATTTAGCTTTTTACTCTTACTCCCTTGCATATTTCAAGACTAAAATGACTGTGTTCAGTCAGTCATTCATTCATTCATTCATTCATTTATCAAAGTTAAAGTAATATACATACTAACAGACTTTACAAAAAAAAGTTCATAGCAACACAAACAGTCAGCCCGCCACATATTATATCCTTGTAGTGATGTAGTTGACCTATATACTGTATCCTGCCTCTCATGAATGAGATGAGTTGTTTTTTATAGTGGATAACAAAATGCCTTTCGCAATATTTGTTCAAATAATAGTCAGTATACACCAGGGTGAAAAAAAATGATGCTTCTCTGACCCATCTTGTACCTCTAATTCGACTTTTCAGAAACAAGGGTGGCTGAGAAAGAAATAATCAGAGAAAGAACCGCAACCCTAAAATAATATTTTTCTCATACAGCTGTTTAAGTGGTCCTATGTGCCCCCCATTAGCACTGATGAAAAATTGTGCGCATACCCCTGCATTTAAGGTGCCCATTCCTGTAGATTTGCTCATTCAGGCAACATAAAGTGATGCAGCAGGTCTTTTTTTAGGGGGGGGGGGGGAGTAGAATGGGCGTCCTTCAACCTACAAGTTGGAGGTTCGATCTTCCACCATTGTGACCCTGTCAAAGTGTCCTTGAGCAAGACACTGAACCCCCAGGTGGTCCTGATGCTCAGCGATGAGCGCCTGTGGCGGGCTTTATTTTGCCCCCCCCCCCCCAGTTTGTTGTCTTTGGACAAATATTACTATGGGTCACCAACTGTTCTTCAATTTGCGAACAGTCATCTGCACAGAACATTCTGTTGTCCTCTGTGTTCACGAGTTTGACTCTTTGCCAGCTGAAAAACCTGGCCACGCATGGAGGAAACTTGGTTTTGGGTTTGAAAGGGATGCATTCTAATTCTAATAAATTTTCCGCGCATTCTAATAGATTTTCCGTGCATTTTCAAATGAATGAATGAATGAATGAATAGAACCAGAATTACTTTTTTTAAAACACTTGAGAAGCAACATTTTCTGTCATTGTTTAAAAAAAAAAAAAAAGTTTTTATATCCCAATGCAGGAAAAAAAAAATCCCTCAATCATTAGTGGTAAAGTATCCTAACTCAAACTCATTTGTTTCATAATTACAAATATAGTGTTTGTTCAGTTACGTGAGTAAAATGTTCTTCAATTTGACTGGAGCTACCATAAACCTTTGCAGCCACCTGTTAACATTCATACAACAGCATCAGTCATCGAGTTGAAAAAAAAGTTGAAATTTGATTTGAGTGAGAGAAGAGCATCATGAGTTCACAATTCCTACTTCTGATGGCACTTTTGTTTGATTTTCTACTACCCTTTTTTTTCTCATGTAAAACTGGGACCTCTGCTCATATAAAGATTGACAAACATTGGCCTAATTAATGCAGTTCACATTCAATGATTCTGCGAGACTAGCTGTGTGTTACCCTGCAGGAACAAGCATCAGAGAAATAAAAACAATCCACTTTTAAACACAGTACCTGAATCACTGGTGCTTTTTATGCAGTAGCTCTTTCCAACAATACAGTGGTATTTTCCCAATTGCCATGATCTTCACAAACCTGAGTGTGGAGATGAAGAGATGAGAGTTTTAGATATTATAACTAGCATCCGCTAAGCCATCAGGTCATTATGACGGGATAATTGGTGACCTGACCACAGGGCCTCTTAATTGCAACAGAAAACCTGCCTCCCACTCGAACAAAAAGCCTCTGATTTTCTCGCTGACAAGTGACATCCATTAGTCAATTGGTGTGTGAGCTCTGGCTGTGGAGATCATTACGGACTTCACATCTCACCGCTCCCTTTCTGCACGAAGCACAGCGACACTAACGCACACTTGTTGTCGTGCACATTCCCCGTGTGGCGTGGATTGGGTGTAAACGCTGCGGTTAATGAGCTCTCATTGTCAGCCAGTTGTTCTGTTTGTTCAGAAGCATAAGGTCCGTCTCCTCCTTAGGCTGATACCAAGACCAAAGTGTCCACTTTGATTATGCAAGCGTATTGATTAGCAAGGCTCGGGCAAGTGGATAGAGAGATTGTTTTGTGTTGTTGCTTTTTTATTTCCATTCTGTTCATTATAAAGTGGAGCAAAGTATTCTGCTTGGAAATTGTTTTAATTGCAAATCAATGACTTCATTTGAAGAGCAACTTTTTTTTTTTGCAGTGTTAATCCCAGAGATCTGAAGCAAGGATTTGTACGTTCAACCAAATATTTATTTATTTGTTTGTTTATTTTTATTAATTATTTTATTTATTTATTCATTCATTCATTAGCTCATTCATTTATTTGCCGGGCTTTTCAGTCCACAGACTGGTACCAGTCCATGGTCCAGTGATTGGGGACTGTTGCTTTAAACTTTTGTAATTTTTGGGCTGGGAAAGCCTCTAATGTTGCAACTTTGTCTGCCATCATCCATGACGACAAAAGCTCAATCAGCTCATCTAAACTACTAACTCTAATAAATAACTTTACTTTATCTTTACTTTTTTTATGTCAACACCACAGGAGGTAAAGATGACGTCAAAGTGTCAAAATGTGATGACGACCACAGAAGCAGGAATGTAACTTGAATCGTGAACCGAACTGCCAAATCATTGTCGGACACTGTGTGCGAGTCGAAATTATGATGTTGATTCGTGGGCAAGCACCCCCGATGCCAAATAATTGTATACTGCACAAAGATTAAAATTGACGTCTTTCGTACTAAGTGCATTACAAATAACAAAGATTGAGGCAACCGTTTGGCCGTGTTACCAATTCGAAACTCAAATCAACGCTCAACCTTACAGGTTTCACTGCAGTTCACATCAAATGTGCAATCATAAATAAGCATGGTATCTGCAAATATTGCTTGATGGAGGGCCAACATTTGATGAGTTTGAAGAATGATGTGGATGCAGCGTAGTGCACAAACTATTTGTAACGATCGTCCATGGCAGTGAAGACAAGCTCCCACCTAGGTGCCCTACTTGCACCTGCCGCAGTTTCCTTCACTGAAAATAGCAAGAAGACTTTCTGTTGTAATAGTGCTGCCACCTTGTGTCATTTCTTGGGGCTCACTCAACCGAGAGGAGATAAAACTTTGGAAAGCTCGCGAGATTGTGGCGATATAACTGTCCACTCCTTCAATACATCAGGTCAGCTTCCATTACCGTCCTGTCAAGCAGTACAAGTCAGTGTGACTTTGGCGTTTTTCAACATTCTCATGTTGGTCATGTGATACAATCAATTTGTGGAAATCTGATCACTGACAGGAGCCCACGATGATATGGCCATCAATAGCATAGTGTTTGTCCTTGCTGTGCCGCCCTGGGGAAAATATGCCCTTGGGATGGACAAACTGGTCGATGCTCAAAGAGGACACTTGTTTTTGCCCTGGTTCAGACGGGCCATTAAAATTGCTTTACTGAGGGTGACCATAAATAACAAAAGTTGATATAATAACCTTCATAAATGATAGCACGTAAGTGACTTATTTATATTCAAATCGGTGCTTACGTATTATCGGGAGGACCTTTAAAAAAACGACTCAAAAATTAAAGTAAATTATTTATTGAAACGATAACATTACATTTGTAATTCCGGAGGCCAGAACGTCGCAATTGCTTCCAAAAGTGACTCAAAGACATCAGTACAGGCAACATGCTTCCGCCACATGAATTCGGCCAAATACGACTCCAAATGGTGACGTGCAGTGCCACAGTGCTTCTTGTTTCGCCACTTTGCCGATCCCCATAGGCGTTCCACTGTCTCTTCAAATCTGTATCTCCCACGAGTGATACCTTCTCTATTGTTGTTTAAAGGTATGCATGGGAATACAGAGCACTTTTAACAATTTCAGCCGCTCTGTCTCCCAATGTTATATTTTCTCATTCATTATCCATAAAGGTAATTTCACACAATCTATTCATGACTGTCTGCTTGGCAATTTGTGCAGCCCCAAGCAGAATACTGACGTGGAAGTCTTTACTGCTACAACATGTCGGACATTCTGACTTATCCGCCGGGCGAGACGTGCAGCATCTGTCGACGTCATCGAGGGTGTGGTTTTAACGCACCGTTTCTGTAATGTATAACTTCGACCACTAGATGTCAGAATAATTTAAACTAAGATTTAAATTCAACCTCCAGCGCTAGCGAACTGTCAAGTAAAGGTCTAATATATTGCTTCATTGTTTTTACTTATTAGTTGTTTTTTTTAATCATGTATTTTCTGTTACTCTGGAAACAAACTTTAAAATGCAGTACCACGTCACAAGGATTCATAGGGCTATTTAAAGGCAACTATGACGAATTTAATTCATAATTCGGCGTATACTTAAAACAGAGTCAACAGTTGAGTTGTATAGCATCTATAGAGCTTAATAAACGAAGCCGACCACCACCCAATATTAGGGGAATGCGTATGGCACAGTTGCCTGTTCAGCCACCTCTACAGCATTGGTGATTATGCCAGAATCATTTTTATCTGCAGTGTTTTTTTACCAGTGCAGCACTTTTACCACTGCATCACCTATTTTAAAAAAATATCATAGAGCAGCATATTTTTACTCGTGAGTTTTAAGTTTCACACAAGTACTTTACATTCCTGAGCAGAAAATGTCGGTTAAGTGGTTGAATGACGGGGCTGGCGCCTCAGGAATGACAGGGGGACGGTCCGAGCAGTCATAATCAGAGATCATCTATTAGGAACAGTGCTATTGCACAATGAAAACTCATACTTTAATACTGTACACGGAAATATATGCACAATACAAGAGTCTATCTGGAATTTTCCCACTGGAGTTCCCCTAGTGATTCACTATCTTACCGATTCACTGACTTCTCTGCCATGTTGTTTTGCTTGCCATGGTATGGTAAGTATGTTGCGTGACTGACTGTAAGAATCAAGCATATCTTAATAAATACAGATCTACAAATACAGATACATATTTTAGTTGTTGCATACAAACCAATAATAAATTCATTCTCTTAATATGCAATTAATGTAAATGGCTTGTTGGGGAGTATCAAGAGATCTTAGCACGCCTCATCTATGTCAAAATGGAAGGAAATTCAGAAGTATCAAACTCCTCTCGATATGGTGTTGGCCAAGAGGCTGGCAAGAAAGTGACCAGTGGTGGCCACCATGTAACTCCGCCACTGCTCTAAAATGTTGAAAATATGGTACCTTGACCTTCAGTGGGGAGAGAAAAGGCAAGAGAAGAGAAACCCTTCAAAATGAAGTGAATTAATTAATACACTTTTATGGAACAAATATTGGAATATAGGTTGTAGATAGGTCAGTGCTTCAGATAGAGATAATTCAAATAAAATTTTACAAATAGAGACTCAGCAATAGATGCAGAGTAAGACGTCTTACTCTCGACGATCTCGTCCATCCTTACTGCAGTTTGTACAAGCTCCGCTCCTTTCTAAATCTCCTTCCTCCCATTGGACAGTTTGTGTGCCCTGCGTCCAGTTTCATTGGAGATTTCAAGTAGGCGACGAAAGCATATTGGTTAAAAAATAGTTGGGCTCGAGCCTGGCTAAAAATAGCCCGGTATATAAAACCGGCGTTCACCAGCATGTGGAGCAGCACACACCTCGCGGGCTGGAGGAGGAGAAGGAGGAGGAGGAGGAGGAGGAGGAGGAGGAGAGAAGGAATAGGAGGAGGAGGAGGAGGAGGAGGAGCAAGGGAAGCAAGGGAAGCAAGGGGAGGCCAGAAGTAGCTAGAAGAAAGGGCGAGGTGATTTGTGAACAGAAAAAAAAAACCTGCGTTAATGTTCTCAGCTTCAATCCCAGCCGAAATGTTCCACTCTGGGGTTCTGTTGTGCCTCTTTCACGGTGTCTGACCACCGCATTGGGTGGAGTACGCAGTGACGACCTTCCTTCCTTCCTTCCTTCCTTCCTTCCTTCCTTCCTTCCTTCCTTCCTTCCTTCCTTCCGGTCTATGGTTTCATTCTAACAGAGCCTGCTGTCATTTTCCATAAATACACTGAGAAGAGTAAAGGGGAGGCTTTACTGACATCACAATGTACTCTGCAGGTTTTTAGTGTGTTTGACTGAATAGAATACTGTGTGGTTACAAGGGCTCTTTATGAATGATCTTGATTATTCAGCAGTGGCCCAGTGGTGTTTTTCTGTGGGAAAGGGTGGGGCATTAAGCACATTCAGATTTGAAACTTGACATTTACTGGTTTGCTTACTGTTTCAAGAAGAGATTGGGGGTAGAGAGAAAAAGGACCACTGCAGAAAACTGGATGCATGGCTATATTACTGCACTGAGCAGAGTATAGTGGGGGTCCTCTGTATAGTTCTCAGCTTCATCCAAGTCTGATTAAATTTGCTGTTGCCAGGCGGAGTTCATTGGGCTCAACCATAATTGCCTCACAAGCAAATAATACTGTATAATTAAAAAAAAAAAAAGCAAATAAATTGTCCATGCTGTCCTGTGCAAGTGGTGTCTAATAATATAACACCACACTCTGGTGTGCACACTCCCTGCAGTTTGTGAATATGGATGGATGTGCTATGTGTCCCATCCCACACCGAAGCAAACTGGCTTACCTTTGCATCCCACACAAGCCCTCTCTGCAGCACAGCCATCAGTCAAGAGTATGAGGCTGCTGCTGCTGCCAAGAGGGCTTGGTGTAGTAGCATTATGCTCTTTAGGCAGCAATCATCTCACCCAGGTTTGCATAAATCCTCATCTGCGTTGACTCTGAATGAGAAACATCTCATTTTTCTCTACTTGAAAAATGATTATTTTGGCTTACAGGGAGTTTTGATGTAAAGTTATACGACGTATGAGGCTGAGGGCAAAAAGAAATTAAACTGCTGCAGCAAAGTGGAGACGGATAATAATGCAGTGTGCAGTATTAGTGACATTCTAAGCTAACATGAGCATGTGTTTATTCAATTTCATTCTTAATTAGGACTCATGACAGCTAAGAAAGAACTGGGGAAATTATGTCAGAAATCGTAGGCATGTATGGCGCTACACCAGGAAAGGGTGCTTCCACAGAAATCTGTGTAGCCCGTTACTTACTGGTCCATCTCCCCTTAAGCCTCAGGAAAGAAAGCAATCCCAGTTGTTCCTGATTGTAGTAGGTCTTCACTGTCATGTTACAAGCAAGTCAAAAATCAAGGATGTGACCACTACATTTTACACTATCATGTTTCAAGCAAGTAAAAAATCCAGGACGTGACCACTAAATTTTAAGTCAGTCGAGTCAGACTCTCTTGCTCAGTCAAGACAGCATACTGTATTTTGGCATTAGCTGCTTTGCGTTCACTCAGTGTATGCATGTACTTGCAGTAGTTAGCTGTACAGTGAGTGTTACACAAGTGTGGAACTGATAAACTATCAAACATCTCTGACTGGCAAACATTTTCAAACGTATTTTCACATGCGTTTGAACCTAATATCTAGTTTATGGTATATTTTCAGCTTCACGTGCTTCCCAAGATCTGACAGGCAATCAGATGTGATTTGGACTCAAACAGATTGAATAGTTAGTAGAGAATGTGTTTAAAAGTCCTCTTGTGGTGAAATAACAGGGGTCAGATTGAAGTAACCCGTAAATGTTTTGTTAATTGTTACACCATTGATCCAAAAGAAATACGTTCACTCCGGTGGGGCTCTTTTCACATCTTTAGTTAGTATTCAATCAGAGTCCAGGGGGAACGTTAACAATAAACTCGGCACTTCATAAAACTTCTCATCCATCACACTCGCGTTTGCATCGATTGACTTTTAAGAGCTCTGCCCCATCTCCGACTCAGAACAAAAAGCACTGGGTGTTATAGAAAGTAATTTATTACACAAACCAAAGCTAGTTTACAAATACGGTTTCCAGTCCTGTGTGTATAGTTTAGTATGAACAAACCCACAATTCATATTTACAGACATTGCATACAGCTTGGTTTACCTGTTCTGACTTCAGCATCAAAATTTAAGATTAAACATTCATTAAAAGGAGGAATAAAACTGATTTGTACATTACATTTTTGCTCTCTCAATGTCTTTTTTTTTTTGCACTTGAAAACATCTTAATCCAGGGCCCACGCAATAATTAATCTTCTCGTGACTGTCTAAAAACATTTGGTGGGACTGATTGACAGGTCGTTAAAAGTAAGGTCAGGTAAAGCGAGCAAAAGTAGCAGTCCACTCTTGTTCTGCCTGTTTTTTTTTTCTTTTAAATACTGACAGACAACAATACATTTAAAAATAAAAGAAGGAAATAAAGTGTAATCCAACAATACAGGAGTAGGTTTCTGGAGCAACCTCATCTCAGTAGGCCAGGAAGATGAACTAGAGAGTTTTTTTTTTTGAGGGAAAACTGACAGGGCACCATCGGCATTTTTAATCAAATAAAATTAATAGCAAGCAATTAACCAGGTCCCAATTTTTTTTTTTTTCTAGACAGTGATTAAGAACATTGTTTGTCGTTTCCCCAAAAAGGCCGTCATGCAGTTTGATGGGTCGGCAGGTACCAGCACTTAAACCATAAGGCAGATTCAATTGTAAAATGTGCTCATGGCGGATCCAGGCATTCTCTAAAACCTATTTTACAAAGACAACCTACAAAACAGGCGCACTTGTGCCGTAACAGAAGGACTAGCGTATGAAAAATACTTTACGGTAGCGATCGCTTTCAACACAAGTGTGTTCGGGGCCGTTCCAGCTCGGTGTTACAATGTCTGAAGGCAGTATCCGAGATTCAACAGGCTATATAGGCTTCCGATTACTGTCTTCAAGTCTACATTTCTGCCTCCAAAATAAAATGAAATCAAATTGCATCACTCCTAGATCAAGAGATTAGTGGTGGTGCTCATCTAACCACAATACTTTGTATCCGCGTTCTCTGTCCTGGTCTACAGCTAGAAGATCAGCACCAGCAGTCAGATGTGTGAAGGAGGAATTGGGAGCAGACGAGAAGAGTTTGGCGGGCTTTAAAATCCTTCCACGGGGCCCCCTTTTAATTGGTTTGTCATTTTTAGAACCCGTGATATTATTGTCGGTGGGGGCGTGCGTGTTAATGTCATAATTGCCGAATCATAATCACCATCTTACAAGTATTTTAAATAATAGCAAGAGGGGGTCAGTTTGTCAATTGCAACAGTGGGATGATAGAAAAGTGAGGTGAGGGATGAGTGCATATACAGGCTGAGAGTCCTGTAAGCACAGGATTTACCTCACAGACATCATGCCTTGAGGCTGTAAAATCATCGTATCTGAAGTGGAGGGTATCAGCTAGAGGTGCACACAGGACCAAAATGTTTCCAGACACCAGTATTCAGGTTGTCTTGTGGTAAGCACACCTAAATTTGAGTCAAGTGAGAATTTTAACTGTATATGCAGCCTCATCACAGGGCAGATTGCCTTGCCTGCACAATCGGGGTTAACTATCCCACTGGCAGCCATTATTTACATGTACTTGCTGTGCCCTGACCCGTCAAGTCATTCAGGGAGGTAACTAAGGTTGCCATCCAAACATAACACAGTCAGCGGAACATCCTCACCACAAATGATCACGTATGGCTAGATTTTAAGCAGGGGCAGGATCGGGGGTGAGGACAAGCAGTCTTTGAATGGTGTCAAGTTCCCACCAAATTACAAGGCCAAAGGTTTACAAAGGTCGTCGTTATTTGCCCACATCCAATCCCTCTTCTTCGTAGCTTCCCAAACAAAAGTCTCTGGGTAAATTCAGTTTGACAAACAGCCATTTTATAGCGGGAGCCATTAACTGTAGTCTTTTGCTGACTTCCCTCCTGTACGTCGTCTACTAATTCTTCTATCCCTCCCTGGCCACAGGTACAACAGGCCAGGTGCAAACAGTCCCACAATAACTGCCACATTACAGTAGTACACATTTACTGCTCTTGTTTCTGCGGCGAGCCTGGAGCGCCGCCCTTGTGGCCATCTCAAACACCTCCCGCACGCCGTCCTTGGTCTTTGCTGAGCATTCCATGTAGCCGAATGCCGCGATCCGACCAGCCATGTCCCTGCCTTCCTCAGACTTCACTGGCTCCTGTTGGACAAATAGACAATTAATACTGGTGTCTTACTACCAGTGCTGCTTCAACACAACAAAGTTTTAAATCACATGAACATACCATTAGCAGCATGCAACTGGAAGCAAAAAATAACAGATGCACAAGGATGCCCCTAAACGTTGTACTTCTGATGCACCTCATTCATCACCTTACCTTGCTAACCCGTTGAGCAGCTAATGTAGGAATCTTTGCTCAGTAATTCTTGTTATCAAATAGCACAAACAGATGGACTCAATCAAATGCAAAGATCTTAATTAAAATTCTTTGTTCATAGCAAGCTAGTCAATATCAAGTCCTATCAAGCTAACAGAAATCGGAACAACCAGCAAGAGGACAAAATGCAAACTAAAACAGTAAGAGCTCTAAAGACCGCTTGAACAAAGCACATGGGAACATTTCTGCTCAGTCATCTAATGGACTAGTGGCTGTTGACCTGACTATGTATGTTAAATGAGATCAAGCACCTGCTTCATTTTAGCCAGCTCCCGGCGTGTGTGCTCATCATTGCGCAGGTCTTTCTTGTTTCCAACCAGGATGATGGGAACGTTGGGGCAGAAGTGTTTTACCTCAGGTGTCCACTTCTCTGGAATGTTTTCTGTGCGAAAAAGATAATGAAATCATTTGTCGGTTAGGCGAGGCAGTGCGTATGACAAAACACATTTCACGAATGTTTGAAACCAGGTTTTACAGCTATCAGATAAGCCAGACAAAGGGAAAGAAATTGCATTCATATTTGTTCTGGGTGAAACCAAGCAACCAGTGAAACATTCATTTCAGGCTGTTTGCATGCACTGTGCCATTCAAATAAAAATACAACATTGTACTTGTGATAATGTCTCTAAGAGCGCAGCATTGCACTCTTACCTTGTTTTTATTACTAACATACAAGGTAATAGACATTTTCGACTCGTTTAGTCACATTTATGCATGACGTTTAAATGATCCAGCGCTTTCATCACACGATTTTATATGAACCTATTCCCATAATGCGAGAAAAGCGTTATTCAGAATCCTAATAGCAGAATGTGCATTGCATGTAATTTTGCAGCATGGCTGCCTGCCGCTGCTTGTGCTGCAGCGACTTGCTCTGGCAGTTAATCAACAAACGGCTTCAACGATTATTTGGAAATCAAATAAATTAAGTACCCCCGGAAAGTACCTATGTTGCTCATCAAAATGGCTGGAGAGGAGAGGAGCAGTACAAAATTGATTGATGCGCATGACTGTGTTTACGCTCACCCAAGCTGTCAGGGCTGTCTATGGAAAAACACATGAGAATGACGTCAGTGTCTGGATAAGAGAGCGGTCTGAGCCTGTCATAGTCCTCTTGACCGGCCGTGTCCCACAGCGCCAATTCCACCTGAAACACACATACATTTACAAATGGTTATTTTGATTTGATTTTCCAGGCAGCTATAGAAGATTTTGTGTGTGTGTGTTTGACAGCACGACAATACAATTACAAAATCTGAAGAATTACATTGACTGCAGTATGTTTAAATTCTACATGGTGCTGTAATCGGACATAGCCAAGTAAACATGGTGCAGCACAGATAAACATCCACATTCATTTAGAAAAACCAATAAAAAGGTGTATTTTATAGTTTTAACATGGTTTCACGTTACATTAGTAGTTAACCTTGTTATTCTTACGTGACATAACATGGGGTGCGCAATTGTTTGACAAGATGACTAAATGTGCAATAGTGGCACACCATCAGTGAGTGTTATTTCGTACCTGCTTGCTATCCACTTCTATGTCGGCCACGTAGTTCTCAAACACAGTGGGGACATACACTTCGGGGAACTGGTCCTTGCTAAAGACAATCAGAAGGCAGGTCTTCCCACAAGCGCCATCGCCAACTATCACCAGCTTCTTACGGATGGCTGCCATCCCTGAAGCGGAAAGAAAGGGTGGAGGGACAGCAAAATAAATTGATATGCTCCTATTTTTACAGCACATCCAACCATCAAATGTAAAGCAATTACCTCGCGGCTTGTACCGGGATATACTGGCAGCAAAGCGCCGCAAAGGAAGCAACACACACAAAAAAATTACACTTCAGAACGAGTTTCAGTAACTGCGGAAGTATGCTTGCTCAGTAGAGTAAAGGGAAGTTATTGGGAAACAAGCAAGTACACAGACGGAAAATTGAGGACCTTCGGGGCAACTGTGCTGTTTTCCACTGAACTCGGCTCAATCTGCATCATTATGTGAGGCCAACGAAAGAAAATATTTTCCCAAACAACAACAAAATCAACACTAGAAAGCTCTAGTAACAACAATGGAAAACTGCTCACGCAGTTGCACAACGCTACACTATAAACTACACATACAACAAATGTGGTTTAAGATTATTGCCTTTCCAACAGCGGCAATCAAAACATGGCATTAGTGCCTTGCAAAACAGCAGAATATGTAATGCAACAGTATCAAAGCCAAAGTGGTCTTAATGTTGTTTCTGGTTGGTGTTATTGGTTAGACATTCTTTTCTAATCTTGGAATTATCCTTAGACTAATTCACTATTAGACAGTGAAATGTCTGACAAAAGCCCGCAAGCGTCACGGTAGATGAATAATCTATGCATTCCCTCGATGACTTGAACAAGAAGAAAGGGCCCCTGAAATGGGGCAGCGGTAGCCTGGAGGCATGTGTTGACCAACGTTTGACCAAGTCTTGATAACAATGTCCCCACCCCTTCAACAAATGCCACCTCGGTGCTGTAAAGCGGGCCATCACAGACACTGACGGCTGCTTCAGCACTGACTAGTAAAAAAATATGTATAAAAATAATTATTGATCTAAAGCACACCACAAGGCATACTGAGGGTGGGTATCAATGCGGGTAACCACTTTATTCATGAGTGGCTTTCTGTTAAAGTAGAACAACTGGAAGAGGAAAACACAAGCAGGAAGATGAAGAAAAAAAAACAAAAGGGAGACACGCTAAAAAAAGGCGACAACAGGAAAATCCCTATTAACATAGAAGATTGTTGTGTCTGAACTCAAAAGTAATTTCCTTCTACTGCACGGGCTTCAAGTTTTTTGTAGAAAAACTTAAATCTAACCCTAGCACAAAGGCCTCACTGACACGCACACACAAAATCAGGTCAAATTACACATGGCTGAAAAAGATGCAACAAATTCTAATGCAAAATTAAAAAGGTTTCCAAACATTTAACGACCAACCAGGTTGTTGCCCCCCCCCCCCCCCCCCCCCAAAAAAAAGAACATGCGTGTTCGTCCCAGGGAATGCACTTGGAGATGAACAATCACTGTCTCTAGGCAAACTGCTCTCAAAATTAAAACCATGGCTAATGAGACCACGGGTGCACGTTTTGCTGCTCATCTGCAACCCTTCTCCTACATCCATGACCTGGAAAATGTCCTCATGTCATCAATTATCAAGGGGATCTATTCTCTGAAATGCGCAGTGAGCATTGGGGACACCCCAAAGCACTTAGGTGGAGTATCTATCGCTTAATTCTCAGAGCTCCTTGCCACTGATGTATACAAATGGCCGAATGGGAATAAGTCAAGCTTACAGGGAAAATGTTTGGTTCACGCAAAGAAAAGATTTTGCTTTGCCAACAACAATTCATTCAGAGGTATGTCTTAATGTAAAGTTAAAAATTACATTTTGGGGCACAGATCAAAAGGTGAAATTTGAAAAATGCAACCACATAGAAAGAAGATAATAAAGCGATAATGAACAGTCATTGCCGACAAATGGTTGGTTTTGGTTTCTTTTCAGTATGGTCATGAAAGGGTGTGCAATAAACTGCCTAAAAAAGACAAGACTCAAAATAAGTGGTTTTGCATCGCAGTTTGCAAGTTAAAATGTGCAATTTGCTCATCAGCAAAACACACCATATAGGAAAACAAGAATCCACTGCTGAGACTGTCTGAAAAAGCTTCATTGGGCTGGAACACGCATGTCACTCACATCACCTGCCGCAGGTAGTCCAAGGACAAAGCTAGCTTGGGGTTACTTATGCCGTATCAACTAGCTCGCAACGTTTGTCTAGTGCAGCGTTGTAACGCATCATGCAGTCTTAAGGCAGTACTCATCACCTCCATGGCGACAAATACGCCACACTTCTTACAGGTTTTACATTTTTCCCCCATTATTTTTGTTCGATGAGTAGTTCAGGGATAAAATGTCATTTTTCATCAAAAATGCAATGCGTCATGGCGTTATCAATTATCAGTGTTTGGCATTGCTGAGTGATCAAATATACTGTAAGTAGGTCTCGAAGAATTTGGTCTGGAAAAAGAAAAGCGGGATCGTTACATCCCTTGTTTTAATGGCCCAAACCACCCTAGCATAGAGAAGGGATTGTGCCTTTCTAACGAGAGCTTCCCAGTAAAACCAGTGTTTTTAAAGCAGCCTGCCACTGGGTGGGTCACCAGAAAGATGGCGTCATCACAGAGGCAACAGATGGCTAGTGTCCGCAGTGGAAGAACGTGTATATGGCCTCATTTCAAATTAAATACCCGGCGGAAAGAGAAAAATAATAATCATAAATAAAACGTGTTTGACGTTTGACTGAATGATCTCAAGATTTTAAGAAAATCCAATATGCAAGGGTCGCTTTAAAATTGTACGTTGCTCCAAGGCGTTTAAAAATAAGTGGAGTTCGGTGTACAATAATTTATTGTACCGAACCAAAAAATAAAAACGAAGAGGAATTAATACCTTTTTGTGGTCTGTCTTTGATTCTCAACCGGTTTAATGAAAAGTCAACGAGCCAGCCGCCTGCTCTGCCGAGGCTAGTCGAGAAGACAGCCTCTTTGTTTGACTACAGCCGCTTCGACAATCTAGGCCAAATGTCGAAGTTTCGATTTTTGAAAAATAAATCGATGACCGTATTTATGAAGCTACTCTTGTAAGATTGTCGGGATTGTTTACACCACCGATGATCCTATATTCAAATGAGAGCGTTTTTCAGCTTGAGCTCAACTGTCTGGAAAGTGCGGAAGCGGCATTTAGCAATGGTGGTCGTCAGGGAGGAAAAGAAAGCTTACGAAGCTAGCGTCGGCGAACCTGGTCAGCCTTAATAGACCAGCACAACTTTAACTACACTTTAGCCTGCTTCGAGGCAGAAGGATAAACATCGCCGACTACTTGAGTGAATGTACAGAAAGTAAAGTTTTACCTGCAGTGCGTACGGACTGACAAGTACAGACAGTAATGCTCGAAGGAGAAGAGTCGCGCCACCAGTGCAGCCCCGTCGGCGTACTACTTTCATACAATGCAACGCTTCACGGGAGCGCGCAAGGAAGGTTGGTGAGAGGGGGAGGGGCGTAGAGCGCGTGCTCGAGAACCACACCTGCGCGAGCACGTCAACGTTGATCGTGATGAAGCGCGCACACGTTCAATAACGCTGCCACGGAAGCGCCAATATATTCAATGACATCAATGAATGATATCATGTATTCATCAACTGGCACACGTGCTTAATTGAAACAAATATCATTTTGTGTTACAACGTATATTACTGCAGTGCCCCGATCAGGATGAAAAGCGCTCACCGAGCGTTGTCTGTCAATAGTCTTAGCAAAGAGCCCCATCCAGTGGACAGTTTGGGCAATTACTGAAAAAAAAACAGTTCTTTAACCATAGCTGCCATGTACTGAATTCTGACTTTAAAGTGAGAATTCTAATTTGAAAGTCAGAATTCTGAGAAAAAAAGTCAGAATCCTGTTCCTTTTTTCTTCTTCACTGGCCCTAATCCTCTTCCGTAGACCTGAGACTTAAATTCTCACTTTAAAGTCAGTTTTCTGAGAAAAAAAAAGTCAGAACCCTGTCACCCCCCTTTTTTTTTCTTCACTGGACCTAATCCTCTTCCATAACGCCAATGAAATAATTTCCACGCTGCTGCCTATGAACCAAAATCATACAATGTATAAAATCATATGGTATACAGAACTTGCTTTTGCACATTTTTATTTTATTTTATAACGAATGATATTGAAAGTTGGTCTATAATGGTCAGCAGTAAAACAATTGGACTATTTTGTTTAATAATTAAAAATCAAACAAAGAAAATAACGGCTTGGCTTTGAAAACCCATCATCCCACTCATGCATGAATTGAAATCAGGGGTGCAGAACCATTCTGTTCCAAGGCAATGTCTGTTTTCATAGTCATCTGAGCATTTTATAAAATTAATGAAAAGATATGATGCAGTAATCAAACACAAATTGTTCATAACCTAACCTTGTACAAATTTCATTTCCACTTTTGCCAGTTGCGCGCAAGGCTAGGAAAAAATCTCTGGAGTTGTCATTTCATTACCATACTATTTCATCACATGCTCAATGTCCCTTATATAATCCCTTATACAAATTTGTATCGGTCCAAACCCAACATTATTTTCTCAGCATTTGACCCAGTTTGATTTGAAATCAGTTGGACTTTGATCAATGATGACCAACTGACCCATTAAAAAACAGCATCTTCCGAACATACAAGAAACCAACCCAGTCTGTCAAACTAACATATCGTAATACAACCAAGACATGCCACAATTTCTTCCTCTGTGTTTGTATCCTAAACATGTACCTTTTTGTTGAATTGACTTGCCTGCAATAATCTGACCTTTAGTCTCATGATTATCATCATGCACTTGATCTATGGAACCATGTGTCTTAATCGGTAAAGTAGAGCAATTTTATGAATGCATCGAGCCTCCAAAAAATCACAAACAATGCTGACTACCAATAAGTGCAGGTGTCCTCTCTCGGTTTATGCATACACTTGTCCTCTGTAAAAGGTAGGGAGATATCACAAACAAAACTACCAATAAGTGCAGGTGTCCTCTCTCAGTTTATGCATACACTTGTCCTCTGTAAAAGGTAGGGAGATATCACAAACAAAAAGAACCAAATCCATAAAATTTGACTGTATAACAAAACAACAAAAGTATTGACAGTATGCAAACCCGCTCAACTCTTAAAACAGTAAATCAAGTAGGACACAGAATTAGACATTGAGTCAACCTAAAAGATCAGACAGATCAGATGTTAACGCAAGACATCCCCTATGAGTGTATGGAAAATTGGTTCTGTCAAGTTGTGACCAAAACAGGAGGGGGGAAAAAAAAAACCAAGTCATAAAACTGTCCAAAATAGTCACAGCAAAGTAGCCTGTACAGAGTCTGTCTTTTTGGGGGCCTGTCATGAACGAGCACTCCCTTGGCAAACATCCGTGTTCTGCTGTGAAAAAAACAAAGGAATTGTACATCCAAGTTGCCATTTATTTAAAAAGCAAAAACAAAACAAAAAGAAACCTCACAGAGCGGTGCACATTGCTCAGCTCAGTTGGGATTAATTCAGCACACGAAATTGGCTGCTTAATTTGCGCCTGTATGCAAGGAGGAAGCGTAGGCCTGCCTGACCACACTGAGCAAATCCAATACATGTCAAGTGACAAGACGCGCTAAATCCACGTTTGGAGTTGACGGTGTATAACAGGTCCACCGCCTTCTATCGTCAAAGTTAGGCCTGCCAGTGACATGCTCACGCGTCTATTACGATCTAGAAGGTGCGTCCTTGAAACTGATGATGCTCGACTCTGGGTTGGCTTGTGCTGCACCGCTCTGCGACATCGAGGATGAGGGAGTGGAGGAGAGGGTCATGCCGACAGTGCCCCCCGCTGCTGGGCGGGGCATTGAGGATGGAGGGTCACGAGGGAGGAGGGGCTGCGTATCGGTCCGGATCTCGTCCACATCCTCATCTTCCTCGTCGTCCATGCTGGGCCAAGCTGACTGGTCCTCCACACGCTTTAGACGCTCGTTCAGAGCCTTGAGAGCCAGTTGTCTGTGCGGAGGAGGACAAGATTGTGACTTCTTTGCCCAAAATGCTGTTCACGTGACAATAATGGTACCTAAATCGGTAATGCCTAAATGTGGTTTACAAAATAAAAACTATGCTATTTTCGTCAACCAAAACCAGAATGTTACAAAATGTCAAGCTAATTCTCAAAGATTTTCCTCAATTCCGATCACAGTAGTATTAAAATGGATCAGAAGAAAAAGAACGTGCATGGAAGGACATAAGTCAATAGGGGGAATAAAGAGGTGGAGAGGGGTGGCGACGTATTCCTAAATCCATATCCGCCGGGCCTCGGTTTTTAATCGAATAATAATATGTTGCATGAAAATATGGTATGATTCATTTAATCTCCTGACTCACCTCCTCCTCTCAGCATCCTGCGGGTCTGTCCCCGGCAGGCTGATGGTGATGGACGACGGCGCGCCCACGTCGTACCTCTTCACCATCTTCCTGCACACCTTCACCTTCACCAGGGTGGCGTGAACCAATCCCGCCAGTAGGCCCACTGCCGGCTGCAGCCCCTCAGGGAAGAAACTCGCAAAGGCAAAGTGATCCGACATGTCGCCGCGGCCCCTGCTGTGCCTTTGGTAGAAGCGTAGGTACACCCAGCCAGATAGGGCGCCATAACTGTATGAGGCCAGGGGGGCAGAGCTCTCCAGCAGGCCAGAGAGGCGCAGCAAGCCCAGGAGGATGAGGATCAAAGCTGGGGCTGCTTTGAGCCTTACCTGGCAATTAGAGAGGAGAGGGTTTTAATTCTAGATGGGAAAATAAATTCTATGTTTGTCAAAAGTCAAGCCCTATTCTCACAAAAAGAATGCTTCTTCCAGCTGGCATCAGCGCATACCAAATATTCTTAGCCTCACCTGTGGAACTCGGAGTACTGTTGTGTCCCCCATGGTCTGCTTCAGTGCCACCAGGACACCTCCCAGGAAGCCGGCTACTCCATGGACGCGGACAGCAAACAGGAAGTCCAGGTTGAAGGTGGCCACATAGGTGAGGAAGTAGGAGAGGCCTGCTAGAAGGCCTGCAGATACATTTACCACTGCAAAGAAGATCAGCAGTTCCAGGGCACCCCACAAAGGCTCCAGCAGGCGCCCACAGGACATCACGGTCCCAACATTGGCCACCACCCCCCACACGTGCTGCTCGATGATTCCGTGGGTGACCAGAGTCCACACCCAAAAGTTAGGAGGGAACAGATATCCGGGGGTAACCCCCAGTGCATATGATGTGTCCACAGCCCAGGAGAGCAGGTAGAGGAGAATCACCAGAGCACTGATGGCTTTCACAACCACACTAGTGCTTGCTAGTGCAGCCAGAAAGTGCTGCCTTGCCACAGGCAGATAACGATTCATGGTGAGAAGGATCCCTTCAGAGTACAAACAGCTCAGAGACCAAGTGGCGTCGTTTTGAGGTTACCAGCGAGCCAGAGAAGTGACACTTGAATCCACAAGCCTCATTTCTCTGGGAGCTACCTAAGTAGTCGAGTAGGCAGGAGAAGATTTCATTACGTTTCACTGAAAATCTACGCTTAAGCTACACTTCAAATCTTGGACGAGAGGAAAATAAGACACGCGGATACAGTCCAACAATGCAAAGGGCTGTTAACGTTTTAGCTAAGAGATCTTGTGATTTGCATATACATTTGCTTACTATCTATCGAGGGGGAACTATGGAGTACGCGGATATACATTTACTTACTATCTATCGAGGGGGAACTATGGAGTACACGGCAAGAACAAATTGTTTCAATGTTAAGAGACAAAGTGCTCCAAAGTCCCAAATTCTCGAGATATTTTGCCAGTTAGCTTGTCAACACGGGCAAGCTAATGTTAGCTGGCTGGCTAACCGAAGAGCTGGTGATGTGTGCCCGCCATGGAGAAGTACAAAACACGTCTGGGTTATCTTTTGATAGAAGACAAACGTCTCGCAATGTAAGATGAACCAGCAATCCCGTCCACAGATCTCCCAGTCTCGGCATCTACCAGACGAGTTCGAGCATTTCCCGTAGCCAGCAACAGGCCTTCATCGAAACACAACCCCGGATACGTTTGACAGTTCACGTCATTGATCAATATTTCCTCATTAACGGCCAATATCTTTTTTCCAGACTCCCATTTTCAGTTAAATCTACTTTGCTCATTGGAATGCTAGTGGAACTATGTAAGCATAAAACACGACTACGGTCATAAACCCGACTCAGCTACGAAACGCCTGCCTGCTACCGTCATCTGCACCAGGCGAAAAGGCGTCAAGTCACGTAACTTTTTTAAAACATGAGCATGCTGGGAAACTGAGTTCATTAGGAAACTGAGTTCATTTAAACAAAAGTGCCCAAGAAATTTCCCGTTTGAAATGGATTTCCAATTTGAATTAATTATTCCTGCCGAAGGCCATTATGACTATCATTGCCTTAAATTACATACACTATAGGCTACACATCAAACTGACAAATAACTAGTTTTGAGATCAGAGACTAGTAAAAACTGTTTGAATATTTTAAAAGGATGATCAGTAATACTTGATAGCAATATCTCTATTTTTAAAAGTGAGGACAATTTGTAATTTTAGTCTTGACACATGAAGTCGGTGCACAATTTGTTTTCGCGGGCCACATAAAATGATGATATGACAGGCCTTCAGTTTGACATCTCTGATCTAGTAAATTATGAAATGTGACAAAATATTCTCGCTGTTCGTTGAATGACTGTTGTATAAAAAAAAAATGACACGTGCTTTGGTGGCATTTAACTCAATTGATGGTGGCATTTAACTCAATTGATGTCTATACCGATACTGTATTAACTGCTTGAATATCTGGATCATGTGCCTCGAAGTGTAATTCCTTTCCGGGGGTACAATATAACTTTAATTTACCTCTTTTCAAAACAGAATGAATGTGTGAAGGTCAAAGGTGTGAGAAACACGTGTGTCATTATAGAAAATGAGAAAGTGCCATTTGAAACACACTTCTTTTATTGTCAAACTTCTGAAAACGAACAAACGAACAAAGAACTTGTCTACTCAGAGCACTGTAATTTAAGATCATACACTCAGTCCATCGATTCTCTACACATCAGAATTTGACCATATTTAGTCCTGCAAGACAGCAGTTTCAAGCTTGTTACTGCAAATGGAATTCAGACGGACTCCTTTGATTCGTTTAAATAAATATGCAAATTCAAGTTGAAAAAATTAAAAATAAAAGTCAGTTGGTAAAGTGATTGTCAAGCTGACATCCAAACATTTTGCCATCAACCATTTCTGATACAAAAAAAAAACAAATAGAAATCACTTCCAACAATAAGATGGTCTCTGAACAATCTGTATTTTGTGCTTATCCATGTGTGAAGCTAATGTCTTATAATTTAATATCCCATTTTGAGCAGACATTTACTACAGAACTTTTGTGGGGGAATCTGTAGTCGTACAGATAAAAGGGTTTCAGATTCAATGACGATGAACAAAAGATAACCCACTGACCAGTTACCCAAATCTGCATCATTTGAGAGATCATTTGTGGATGGATGATAATCACTCACCTGGCTATTACTGATTGGTTGGTCCACAGAAGCAAAAACTGCATTTTAAATATGCTATGGAACAGAGCATAATTTTTTTTTTTGGGAGAAACCAGATGGGGTTTTTTTTCCATTTTTAGTAACACAAGTTATATGACCATACACATTTAAAAAAATACAAAAGATATAAAAAAATACAAATGAATAAATATTCATTGTAATAAATAAACCACCTTGGAAAATTCAAATATTGTCCAAATAAAAATGAAACAGGTAAACTCGCAATTTCAGAATGAAGTACAAATACAATTCTCTTTGACAATTCTCTGCTTACTCATGTGAAGTTTTTTTTTTTTTTTTTATCATATGACACTAGGACTTGTCACATACGTAATGGTGTCAAAGGACGTGTACACTGGTGTCAATGTATCAAATGTGATCAGCATATGAACTGCAGCTCTAAGAGGGGGCTTGATCACAAAATTAAACCTTTTTTTTTTTTGCTTTGCTCTGTCTACACATAAAGGTGTCTCTAATTTTAGAGTCTAGTGTTGTGTTAACCGCAAGGTCAAACTGCCAGATGGGCCTGTTCAGTATTTACATAGCATGTTTCCACAAATAGCAGCCACGGATGTTTATTTACTCAACTGCAGAGGAGGGGAGGTCTTTGTATGTACAAAATTGTTTTTGGAATAATTTTACACAATGTTATCAGTACTGCTATATATTCAACCTGTGACAAAATTGCAGTTCTCTCAAATGTTTTGGTGAGCAACATAAACAGCGCAGTTGACTCTTTGTGTTTGTATATAAAAAAAAAAATTATTAAAAAAAATTATAAAAAAAAATTCACATCTATGAACATGAAGTTCATACAAGACGGATGGCCATTATTTGAGGAAACATGGTATTGTTTTTATTTTTTGGTCATTTAAGACTCAATCCTTTTTGACCGAGGTCACAGATGTGCTGTTTTTGGCAAAGCTCTCACCCAGAATGGTTTCAAGACATTGTGTCATGGTAAATGTGACGCAATCAACACTGAAAAGCCATCAGAGCAAAAGGTGGAATATTAACAAACCAAATTTCTTTCTGACACATTTGCAATTACAACACACAGACAACGTCAAAAAAACCTAAACTCAGGTGTGGGTCACCTTGATTCCTGTTGGCATGTACAAATATGGTATATAGGCTTGAGTGAGTGTTTTGCATCATTTGTCACTAGGCTACAGTAAGACTGTGGGTGAGATTTCAACAATTCTCTTTGCATCTTCTCTCTCACAGTTCACATTCAGAAAGATAAAAGGCATTTTCCATTGGTGGTTGTTTCTCCGCTACAAAGGGAGCACAGTTTTTCCTCATTTTCCCCTGGCTGTTGTTTAGCCAAAGGTAAAATACACAAAGAATGCAGAAAAACTGATATTCCCACATCACATGCCTCAGTATGGGTCTTTATCATAAAGGCTGAGTTCAAAGGCATTTGATTAAGAATACATTCTGTGAAGAGTTTTAAGGTTTTATCATTTGTATCTACCTCATCCTCCTGTCATCTGTCCTTCCATGAACAAAAAGATTCAATTCTGCTCGTCTGACAGAGAAGTTCAAAATGCTTCTAAAAGTTCTGCTTTCTTTCAAATTTGTTGAAGAAATCTTGTTTTGCAAAATTGGACGAGGCATTTAGGGATGGGCAAAATTTTAATAGGATGAGAGTATTCAAAATGTTCTGAATTCTTTCTTCCGTGCAGCAAGTTGCGCAAACATAATGCTGCTCGTGAAGAGTAGAACCATAGCAGAGGACTGTGTAAATGTGATGTCAAGCTTTAGACACCAAAAACCGAGCTGAGGCTGAACCAATAACGCCTTTGCTGGTTGCACTCAAATAGTTCACTCTCAACAGGCTCGAGACATGATTAAGCATTGATCATTGTCACAATCAATCCAATTCTTAACTATACTATTTGCCCACCCCCGCAAACTGATGCACACACACAGGATAACCCTTACTACCAAATAACGTATAGAATTATTTTACCCCTGGCAAATCTGCCATTTTGTTTTCTCTGGACGAAGAGCAACAAAAGGCCATTTCAGCCAGTCCAGTGATGATTAAAGGTCAAAAGGTAGAGACCTCAAGGTTGATTATTTCTCCAATCGTCTTCTGCCCTGTAAAAGATTTGTTTTTGTATCTTCAGGTGGTAACTTCAAAGATTCAGCATCAAGACATGACTGTGCAGTTTGCACAAAAGGGACACGCTGACATTCATGCATTGTCCCTCACAGGATCTTTTTAAAGGCTGCCCCAAATAGGATGTAGCTCCCATTACACACGCATCAACCAAGCATCATTGTTTTCATTGACTGTTTACTTCAACGACTTCCTCATTGTCATCCGAGCTGTCGGGGCTGCCGACGTTCCTGCCGTTTACAGTTACTCTGGGCCGCTGGTCCTCAGAGTGTGCCGACGGGGAAAAGGATGAAGGGGAAGAGGAAGAGCTGGAGCCGGTTGGTGGGTATTGTGAGAGAAAGCTTGCTCCAGCTGGGCCAGGGGTGGCCGCTGGACCGGGAAGCCCGCCGGGGAGCGTTGACCCCCGATACAAGCTGGCCAGGGATTGACTATAAGAGAGGGCGAAGCTTGGTGGCAGCATCCCCGCCATGCCAGCCAGGTTGGGGCTCAGCATGAATGGCGGCATGGTGCCTGGAGCCAAATTGGAAACGTTTGATGCAGAGAAGGGCTGCGATGAGGCAGATGAGACATCAGCGGAAGAAGAAGTGGACCGTGCTGAGGTGGAGGACGAAGAGGGGACTGCGCTTAAACCGAACAGCTCCGGCATGAAACTCGGGTCGCCGAGTGCAGTCGTATGGGAAGAGTAGAAGAAAGGTGAGCCGGCCCCCATGTAGAGCGGGTGTCCCCGTGAGCCACCCAGCATGGCGGGATTGAAGCCCCGAACGAGGCCGTAGCCGCCTGTGTAGGGGAAATCCTGGGAGGCTAAAGAGGCTGTGGAAATTTCGCCAGCAGCAGGCTGCTTTCTTAGCCGCTCTTCCGGCAGTGGAGTGGAGGCTTTGCGCTTGGAGCTTATTCTCAAGTCTTGTGCAGCTGTGGCATTCATACTGTGCTGTATGACATTAGGCCTGCTGGCTTCAGGGTGGGACACATTTGCACTGTCGCTGTTGCTTTGGGCCGGTTTAGCTGAAGGCAGTTTGTCCATGTTGCTCCCGTTCGCCCTTTCTAGCTGACTCCCCTTACCTGCAGTGTAACGCTGCAACTCATTGATTATTTCTGGGCTGTCAGGGGAAAGGTGGTGGGGCAAACTGTTGTCGGTTACTGGCTGCTCTTGGTCAGGTGAGGGACAACGGCTACTACCAGTGGTTGGCTGCTCCTCTGCAGATCCTTGTGGCTCTAAAGAGAAATACCACCATTATGAGAAAAAAAAAACATGACCCTGGTAATTTGAGAATGGCTAAAAGCCCTTATTAGCTAAAAAGGACAATTCAGAATGTACCACCCTGATCCAGTAGGAACCTTTTGTGCAATTTCTATCAGTTTGGCATTACAGTTTTGACCCTACAGCCAGAAAGGTAACAATTAAAACTCCTTGGGAATTATCAGACTAATGTGTGGTCATTTTTTTGACACGTGTTCAGGAAGTATAAACAAACAAACACCGCCTCTTTACAGAGTTATAATTTACTCTGTGTGTCTTTATGTTTAGCAGCATTGAGTTATAACAAATCTTCCAACCTATTTGTGGTGTTGCAGTATTCTCCTCTGACATCTTAGGCTTGTTAGCTGCTCTGATAGCAAAGATTCGGCCATCTGATGTCCTGATGTAGGTCCCTGAAAATAAAGAAACCAGTTGACCTTGAAGTTGACGAGTTTCTTCATGTGACAGGAAATTGACCTAATCTAAAAGTCAAGTATCAAAATTGAAATGACGAGTGTTACCTTTGGTGCCTCTAATGACATGAATGCTCTCTCCGGCTGTGATTCTGGCCTTGACATCTGTTGAGATGTTGGTGCCGGGAATCACCATATCTAAAAAAAAATAAAAAATAATCATATACAATATTTGCTGCCAATTGGTTTTTCGTGGAGGGAAAAATAGTAGTTTCACTTTGTGAAGTTTTAATGGTAAAAAGCTCCTATACCGACTAACCAAAAAAGTCTCGCACTTTGGGATTAATTGGGCTGAAATGGGAGTCGAATCACAAGAAGAAGAAAAAAAAAACATCAGCAGTAACGTACCTGTGGTGGTGATAATCTTCTGCACAAAAACTCCAGCTTTTTGTAAGCAGCTAACTGGAAAATCTCCAAAGCTAGACGGTGATGAGTCTTTGGAATTTGGAGCCAAACCTGCAGACACCTGGCAAGGAACGGCGGGAACTGGAGCAGACTGGACTGGTCGAACGTTGGGCCCCAGTTTCTTCTCAGTGTGAGGTGGGCGCCTGAGAATAGTTTTGAAGATTTAACACTGACTTCCTTTCAAGGACTTTTTTACAATTAAAAAATACATAATTATTTTTTTAATGAATTAAATAATTTTGTTGTTGTAGTTTTACATGAAAAACATCACAATAGACCATTTTCCCCTCTCGAAGGTACCTGGAAAGCGCATCAAATGTGCAAAAAACGTTTACAAAGGATAGTATCCTTTTGACTTGAGATTTTGAATCAGCTGCAAATATTCAGAATTACAAACCAGTTTCGCTGGCTAAAGGCGGGGATGTTGGTGAGGCTCTGATCACTGGCTGGGTAGTAGTGAGCGTAGGAAGGGCGAGTGTATGGCACAGATGCCCTCTTTTCTTCCTCGTAACCATTTTTGGCAGCCTTCTTCTCAGCAGTGCTCAGCTTCAGCTCTCTGCGGTCCATGAGAAGAGACTCATGAGGGAATGGTTGCTGAAATGAATTCAAAAATCGGAGGTGAGCTATGTAATCTGTTATTGTTTGTAAATTGACACTCGTCTCAGATAGTTCACATTTTAAGAAGGTGACGGGTTATGTTCTTTGTTCTTCTACCTTGGTAATGAGATGTGGGAAAAGGCACAATGCCTTCCCGAGGACGCAATCCATGCTGTCCCAAGGTTGCTGCTGTACTTGGCAGAGCTCTGGGTCCTCTTCGACAAAGTGTAGGAGAGATTCTACCTCCCTCCTGGTGAAGGTCAGCACAGGGTTCAGATCATCCACCACCCGGTCTGAATGATGGAGAAGGCGGGTTAAATTAATGCAAAGAGGAAGAAAAAAAAAAAAACCACATCTGCACAACTATTTTTTTCCCAACTGTATATACAGTAATCCCTCCTACTTCGCGGGGGTTACGTTCCAGACCCACCCGCGAAATGGGAATTTCCGCGAAATAGAAACTAGATTTTTTTTAGCTATTCTTGGAAGATATTCTATTTTTATCGCTGACATCAACCAGCTCGCTGCTAGGGGACTTTCATATCAATGGACTGTGCGCTCCGCATTCATGCCTTAGCGACGAGACTAACAGTGTATTGCTATGTCCAGATGAAGGCCACCGCCGGTGGAGAGTGTTATATCTTTACTATTTTCCAGGTTCTGATGTAGCAAGCATGGTTCGGACAACGACGTGATGGATACTGCTTTATTCCTTTCATCACAGTCAGTTCACTGGCCGTACATCACAACACTGAACGTCCCCGAAGCTCCCCCTCCCACATCCGGGGTTTTCCCACTACGGAACATGAGTTAGTCCAAAATATACAACATCTAAATATACAACAGAGAGAACGCCCTGAAGTCACATGTGACGATAAAGTATACTGTACTGACTCTTTAATTTATTCATTTCAAAACAAGAAAACGACTTTTAAACATAAGCTATCATTATTAAAGGAAAATGAAGAAACTCAAGTGGCCGCGAAACCTCGTGAAATGATGAAATTTCTGCGATAAAATCATTAATTTATTTTTGAAAACCCGCGATACAGCGAAGCCGCGATAGTTGAAGCCGCGAAGTAGGAGGGATGACTGTATACACAGGAGCGCACTCACCAGACATGCCCTGCTTGGAGATCTGGCGATCATAGATTTTCTTCTCGAGCGTGAAATCACACACAAGCCTGTAGACGTGACACTGCTTCTTCTGACCGTAGCGGTAGACACGGCAAACAGCCTGGGCATCATGGCACGGGTTCCAGGAGGCGTCAAAAACCACCACACGGTTTGCTCCGATCAAGTTCACGCCCAGACAACCTGCCCTGAGACCCCACATAGGTGCACAGTCCAATTATTCATCACATTAAATAACAGCATCTCTGCGTGTACAAGTGTTCCGTGTGTGTTACCTGGTTGACAACAGGAAGACCCAAGCTGATGTGTTGTTGGGATCGTTGAATTGGTTAATTAATCTTTCTCGCTCTGAAGTGGTTGTACTGCCATCCAGTCCTTGAACACATTACACAGCCAGAACAGAGATTTAAAACCAATAGTGTAATATACAGGATTTGTTGATGTTAAAAATAAAGTATTATTCACCCGCTTGTCAACAGCTTAGACAAAAATTGAACAAAACTGTACACCGTACTTTGGAGAAAGATGGTACTTGGGAAAAATGCGTTTTTGCATTTGTTAAGTGAATGAATGAATAATCTTGAAGACATTGAAATTTGGTCAAGGTGATCGAAATTAGGATTTATCGGCCTTGGCAGAAGTCGGTCCTCCAAACCTTTTACTGTAGGGACACCTTCTGATAATTGGTTGGAAGGGACTTTTCCCCCCTTACCCCACCTTTATTAGACATTATCTGTGGCAATTAAAAAGTGAGAAATGTTTTTCAAAATGACTAAAAGTGACTTTTTATTTGAAGAGTTTCAATTTAAAAATCATGAAATACCAAACTATAAATTACGTTGCCTGCCTGTAAAGACCCAGCAGATGGCAGTGCTCATTACAAGTACAGTACATAAGGGAGGACATCAGCAATGCATTCAAATTAATGTGCATCATTTGAGTATATTAGCCATAATTCATCACAAAAAAAACTAAATGTACTTCTCACACAACTTGTTTTATCCAAAATAAACTGTCCACTCTTCATGTAAATCTCAGCTCAACGTCACAGACACAGAGCATGTACTGTAGTGTGAAAAGACCACTCACTGTAATAGTTGACATTTCGGACCCAGTTCTGACTGGCTGTGTCCTTGGCGGAGGTGTTGGGAGAACGCGGTACTGGCCTCTTAGCCAGGAAATCCTCAATCACAGTTAGAGTTGACAAGCTCTGACTGCAGGACACAGAAATAAAAGACCGGGTCATAAGATGGGGAACATGGGAATCCAAGAAAAAGCTAGGAAAAGAATGAACCATTTAAAATTTCCTTTTCACTTATGTGCTCTTCAGCCTTTTACCTGAAAACAAGAAGTTTATCTCCCTTTGTGACACTCTCCTCAATCAGGTGGAAGAGCAGCACCATTTTTGCAGAGTTCTCCAGGATGCCGGGCTTGTAATCACACATTATGTCCTTCGCCTAGGGAAGCATATAGGAGTAATCACATCTTATTATGTGCCGTTAGCTGAACAACTATGACTTGCTTTAAATAATGTCGATGTTAGACTGATGACGGCTTGAGCAAACAGAGTCCAGAACACACACAGTAAAGTGGAACCTGTTAGGGTTGAATAGATTAGGTTGCTCATATTATGTTGGAATGTAATCAGTGGTGATTGACCTAGATTAGGTTGATCATATTATGTTGGAATGTAATCAGTGGTGATTGACCTAAGCTTGTCCTGTCTTAACAAAGGAGTAGAACAAAGTGCTAAGATCCTTTGCACTGATTGACCAATTGTAGAAGACGCAATCAAAGTTGTTTTGTCTACCCAACATCGTAAAACATCCCCCGCTATGATGTGATCAGAGGCCAGGTGTTTCAACCCCCACCTTGGCCACCACACATGTAAATTGTCACCCCCACCCTTCTTTTCTCAATAAATACTCTCTTGCATGGGTGCAGCGGCAGACTTTGTTCGGACAGTGCTGTGTCAACAGCAACGAACAAATTCTCCACTTGCAGAATTTGTTCGGACATTGTTGTATCTACAATGACGAACAGATTCTCCACGTGCAAGTGTTCAAAGGGCATACTGTCTCCTGTGTTGTTCTTGCACAGTAAGTTAGAGTCGGAACATCTCTAACAGAACCTCTCTCCTCTACTCGTTGGAATTTGAGTAATAAGTATATCACACAAGATTTCAGCTCTTCACTTGTCGATGACCAAGAGCAACATAGTTTGTTACTTAATTGGAAGTCAGGGACTCACTCAAAGGACCGCAGTGGTGTCCCATTACTTTTGTTCAGCATGACCAACATGTATGTGAAACAGCTGTCTTTCAAAATGACTGTTTCATAATTTTTAAGGTTTTAACATTGATTTGTGTTTTACACGCTTTCTGTAAAATGCTTAATGAGACCTCTGAAATGTATTAGTGCAGTGCATTATGAATGATATGTATTATTGACAGCACAATTTGATGAGGTAATTATTTCTCTTGGGTTTGCATAATTAACTACCGTAATTTTCGGACTATAAGTCACTCCGGAGTATAAGTCGCACCAGCCATAAAATGCACAATCAAGTGAAAAAAAACATATAAGTCGCACCGGAGTATAAGTCGCACTTTTAGGGCATATTTATTTGTCAAAATCTAACACCAAGAACAGACATGCAACAACAGGCTAAACGATAGGTATGCTAACGTGACATAAACACAAACGAAGAGCTGAGAACGAGCCAAACGTAACATTCAGAGTTATTCTAATAACTATTACATAAACAACACGTTTATAAAACGATCTGTGTTACTTCGATTCATTAAACCAATTGATCGTCCTTTATGTAAACAATGCCGCGTACGCGCGCCGTCGGACTCGTCATGATTTGCATTTCTAATTATTCCACAGAACCATTTTACGATATATAAAGTATATTTCAAATAACTATCATATTACAACAATATTATCAAACCATCTGTGTCACTCCAAATCATTAAATCCATCGATCAAATTCCTCGTCCTTTGTCAACAAAGCCGCGCGTGTGCCCTGACGCCAGCCTCGTCGTTATTCCACAGATCTAGTATATAACTATATTGTAGCATTAACAAAGTACAAGCAAAGACGAGGGTTTGGTAAACGGCTCTTTATTTAACAAAACAAAAGTTCAACGAGGCAACAACTACTGAACTTCCAGCCACAGAGGTGGAAGAGAGCTCCATAGAATAGGACCGGGCGTGCGTAAAAGTAATGTCCGAGCCCCATCCACCGTCCCCAGACAGCCACCCGGCCGAGCGCCGGCCCCCGAGTTCCATCCACGGAGGTGAAAGAAAGCAACGTAGAGTATGACTGGGCGTGCGTAAGCCATGTCCGAGCCCCATCCACTGTCCCCGGACAGCCACCCGGCCGAGCGCCGGCCCCCGACTTCCATCCACGGAGGTGAAAGAGAGCTCCCGTTGAGAAGGACTGGGCGTGCGTAAAAGCCATAATAGTTTTTCAAACCTCTGTGTCACTCAGAATCATTAAATCCTTTGAACTCTTCGTCCTCCGTGTCACTTGCCAAAAAAGCCGCTAATGATGCCGGTAGTACGTGGGGCCCTTCGTCATCTTCGTCATCCCGTGATCGAATCTTTGTCCTTTATGTAAACAACTGCCGCGCCACTGACGTCACTTGAAATTGAAATTACAGCAATTCCTTGCTACGTCGCGGTTTGTTTCTCGCGGGTTCCCTTTTTTTTGTTTTTTTTTTGTTTGACTTTTGAACATTTGTGAAAAAAAATCACATTTAAGTCGCTCCTCGGTATAAGTCAACCCCCCCCCCCCCCCACCCCAACAAAGAAAAAAAACGCGACTTATAGTCCGAAAATTACGGTAAGATTCTAATTTGTCATAGGGAACACAACTTCATTGAGTTGTGACAAGTTGATATGTTCAACTTTTTTTTTCTAGGGCACTGCAAACAAATGGGTCATTTATTTTTACCTCCACCAAGACTTTGAGGTTTTTGGTGCCCTGCACTCACATGATCATGAAAAAATTACCGCATTTTCTAAATCTGTTTAAAATTACAAAGGAAATACTGATTCCCCAAGAATAATACTTAACTCTAAAAGACGCGATTCAAGGAAAGGAAAAAAAACAAAACAAAATCATTGTGATGCCTACTAAGGAATTTTGGCACATACCCATTCGTATGTGATGACCTGATTGGCCTTCTCCTGCAAATGGTTGAGACTCACTCCCCCATTTGGGTCAGGGGTTTCCAGGGGCTTTGGCTTCTGATCGGCGGCAGTGGGACGTGTTGGTGCAGCTGAGGTGATGTCGTCAAGGTCCAAGTCCTGGTCATTGGCCAGGTTTTCCTTCTGTAAGGCTTCATAGAGCACATCTGGATGGTTCCAAATCTTAAAAAGGGCGAAGAACAACCAATGTAAAACGACTTAATTCGACATGCAGATTATTTAGATTCCATGTCCCCCGTTCTAATTCTAATGTGAACTTCTTTTTCCAGTAGTTCCTGTGGTCCAAAAACGTTCCTAGCTCTGGCACATTTGGTGTCCAGTTTAAACTATGCGTTTACACGTTCTTTGTCTCTCTCACCTTGCAGCAGACGCAAAAGGCTTTGAGCGGGTTGAGGCTGAGCCAGCCGGAGTTTCCCGCCTCTCTGAAGCGGTTCATGAACTCTGTGTAGAGCGCCCTTTGCAGGGGAGACAAGCGCACTAGGATCACGTGCTCCTCCTTAGAGGGCAGCTGGTCCTTAAGAACATCGTGGCCTCGTCTGTAGCACAGAATCACATGTTCATTTATAATATGAAAAAAATGATCATTGAAAAATTAGATGCATTGGCGATTCCTTGTTCCTTTTTTGGAACGTTTTTAAGGCAACTAATACCGTAAGTTACTACAGATCTCACCAAGGGATATATTTGTCTGTGTCTAACTTCCTGTCTGTTCTTTTTATTTTAAGAAAATGCATTCACTTTGATGTCAGTACACTAATAATCTCACCTCTGTACGAAGCCCTCCAGCAGGCTATGCAGCACGTGGCTCCTGTACCTCATCAACTGAATGTCCTGGGATGTGCTGTCCACGCACTGCCCGTTCAGAATGGGACGCTCAAACATGTTACTGAATTCTTGCCGTGAGCCTGCAACATATATATCCATATACATGATCAAAAACAAAAAAACACTAAACGCTAAATGGTCGAACAATCTGAAGGTCTTCTAAATATTGTTTTTTGTAGTTATTCTCCATGTTTTTAATTGTTGTTAATGTTCTCCAAATTTGTCATTGAATGTCAGCAATTCAAACAATTGACTTACCGAGGAAGTCAGGCCGAACAAAGTCAACCATGCACCAGTACTCCATTAGGTTGTTCTGGAGTGGATATCCCGTCAAGACCACGCGTCGCTTGGTTCGAATGTTCTTCAGGGCCAGAGAGGTGCTGGCATGGCAGTTTTTAATGCGATGACCCTCATCACAAATTACCACGTCAGGACCAGGCCTGGCCAAGGCTCTCTCAATAGCTGGAGGAAGATAATTCCCGATTTACAATTTGATTTATTCTACTTCTTCATCTGCTCTCTCATCTATCTCTCCCACCTATGAGCAATTTCTGCTGTCGGTCCTCCTCAGCCAGGTTGTTTGTGACAGGCCCAGCAGTTTTCTTGCTTTTCTTCTTTCTCCCAGACACAAAGTTCTTCTTGAGCGATAAGAGACGGAACATCTCATAGCCCATTAGCAGCACACCTCCATCCTGGACCCAATTCTCCACCACCTTGGCCCTGGATGTTGTGTTTCTGGGTAATCACAGAGAAAAGATTTAATTCACAAAGCAGATGCTTGGCCTTCTTTGTTGTAGTTTGCCTTAGTTCATTTAAATGTGGACCAAAACTAAAGAACAGAGGAAATACATGTGATAGTTTGCGAGCACACACAGTCATCCTACAACTCCCCTCATTGACACACATTATGTCCCATAAACACGGCATGTGCGGCAAACGCACACACACACACACACACACACACACACACACACACATATTGCAAACAGCTGTACGGTGTGGTAGCACCAGATGGCAGGTCAAAGGTTCAGCTGTTGGGGGGAAAAAAAAAAAACATGAAAAAAAAAAAACCAGAAGGAGCATTTTCCCTCACATGTGGGCACACTGGCACAGTGCATGGAGCTCAGCAGAAAGGTAACACATTTCATGAGATTAATCCACACCAGCCCGTGTAAACTCACTTGTGTTCGTCATTGAGGATGTGAACCTTGAAGTTTCGAGGCCGCACCGGGCCATGGTCGCTATCTGATGGCAAGGCCTCGGCATCTGGGACCCACATGTTAAACTCTGCCAGCCAGTTCTGCAGCGTGTTCACCTGTGGGATAAAAAGGTTGTCAACTACATATGATGGAGTTTTTCCTCTCATCAGACATTTATTCAGTTCCTACACCCTTTGAAGAAATATCTGAACTTGAACATCAACACATCATTCAATACTTGAAATTGACTCCTGAAGGTGCTTACAGGTACGATGGCGAGCACGGTGTGGGCCTTTGTGTATCTGAAGAGAATGTCAATGAAGGAGATGACCTGCAGCGTTTTGCCCAGGCCCATGCTGTGGGCCAGGATGCAGCCAAAACCACTGCTGCTGCCGAAACGCTCCGCTGACTCCACCAGGTTGTCGTACAGGAAACGAATTCCGCCGATCTGAGATAAATGACACAGAGCTCAGTTGGTCTTTACTTAGACTTCAAAAAGTGCATCACTTGGTACCTGGTGAGGTTTCACTGCTCGTGCCAGCTGAGGTGGCAGGAAAATGTCCGTGTCTGTTGCCGGATGGTTCAAGTTGACCAGCACCCGTCCTTGGTCATCTGGCCGATTCAAGTTGTCGTTGACGTGCATGCCACTTTGCTCACGCTCTATTTCATGGTGGGTGGAGTCACTGCTGTTAGCATCGTCCTCACTCTGGCTCAGATTACTCGCACCTACGGAGAAAATGAAGGTGTTATTGGGGGAAGAAATCCTGTCCTCTTTGGAATTTTGCTAGAAATAGCATGAGAAGTTGAACACTGAATTAATTCATGAAAGCGCAACTTTTCTTTGTTAAATTTTGCTAATGCTTGCATTGTAGTTAGTTTCACGCAAGCGCGAATGGTAGAAGCAAATTGAGATAGTACATGCAGATAGTGACCGGTTTCTTGCTACATTTAAATTCCATTGTGTGTGAACAAATTGCAGAGTGGTTGTAACAGGTTGCAAAAGACAAAGGGGATCGAAACTTTTTTTGCAGGAATGTAAATCATAAGACATGAGTCATTTTTGGCCCACATGTACGGAATCTGATAATGTCACCACAGGTTGTACGTAGAATGAAGGAGACCAGAAAAACAGACCAGAATAAAAAGAATATTCTGTTGAAGAACCAATTTTTGAGACTTTTGAACATTTTCCAAACCTTAGTTATATTATTTTAATACTGTAAATAGAGGACCGTTAATCCCAATTCTGCCCACGCGCCGAAGTCTTTTTTGACTAAAGCAGAAGACTTTTTTGACAAAAACAGATGTAATCTTTTGTACAGATGTTTGGTATTTTATTCCTTTACTGCAACAAATACGAATTGAAATGTTTACCTAAAACAGGTACAACAAACTTTTACACTTATAGCATTTAAACTTTGATGTGGTTTCACACAAGGAAAACCAGTTTGACATCCCTGGTTGAAAACAAACGTATACATCTGTGTATTTGAATTGATTTAGCTAAGTAAGTAAAGTGGTTTCATAACAGTTTTCTGATGGGTACAAGCAGACACAAAGGGGACAAGCTAATTGACACCTGATGATGTTTTTGTTGTCCGCGTGTATGTGGCCAGTGGCCACCAGACCAACATCCCTAATTAATTAGGGGAAAAAAGAACATCAAATGACCCTAATTAATTAGGGGAAAAAAGAACATCAAATGACAGGCATTACACAAGCTGGCAGCATGTGTGTTAGTATGTTAGTGAATGTACAAAATAAGGGAGAGCAAGAGGGACGAAGATGAAGCGAGAGAGAGCTTATATAACTGCAATGAATGTCTGGTTATACAAGTAGGATTAGAGTGGCGGGGGAGACTGGTTACGCAACCTTAACTAGAAATGTCACTGTGCCACGGTGGTGCGCTGTGTGTGTGTGTGTGTGTGTGTGTGTGTGTGTGTGTGTGTGCGCGCGTATGTCTTCTGGGTCCCAACTTGGATTAGCCAGCTTTATTGCTCTGATCTGCTCCTTCTATCACTCTTCCACCTACCTCATCTTACTTATTTACCCACTGCCCCTTCCCTTTTCTTCCTGTTATTCCAGGCTCCTAAACACACACGTCTCTCAAATGGAAGGACGTGTGCGTTATAAAGCGTGTGCACATGAGCCAGTTATAAAATGACTTGGGGAATGAGAGAAGTGTACAAAATGTACCCTGTGGACATTTGTGACAACTTCTGAAATTGCATCACAGTTGATATGATTTCCAAAACAACAGATGCATCAAATATTCCGTTTTCACAAAAACAATGCGGTTGAGAGAAGTCCTAATTTTACAATGGCTTCATTATGCCATACTGCATGGAACCAATTCAGGTAACCAAAACACAACACCACCTCACTACGAAGCAGTCAAGAAAGCTACAAATACAAGTTAACATGAAACTGAACATTAAGGAAATTAATGAAACAATATTATTTGTGTAAATTGGGAAAAATGGTGTGCCCAGTTGGTAGGATTTTGAAATTGTTGTGTGTCTCTGTTGCATTTGGCCCATCAATGACATGAAACAGTTAAAAGCATGCGCAATGCAAATTTCTCAATTATCCAGTCGGAAGGATAATCTCCAAGCTGGGAGTTTCCTGCTGGGAGTTCTGACCTTCCAGAGGCACCTGACCTACTAGCCCACTGAACACTGTCAAAGGACAAAGTGCAAGGGGGCCCCGAGGCCAACTCTATGTGGGGCCAGCTACTTCAGAGGCCTGGAATTGTACCTGTACTCGTTGGAGCTGTGATGATTAATAATTTTCACAAGCAACTTTGCTTTTTGTTGTGTCTTTATAATGCTTTATCTCTTTGTGATATGAAGTATATGATACGTTTTTTATTCATAATAAATCATAACTTTTGTTACATATTAATAGTGCAGTCAGACCGAACTGGAGCTGAGCTATTCACGAGAGGCGATTACATATGAAGTCAATTCCGTTCACGCAAATAGGTGCGACTCTGGCACAATTGACGCGTTTGAGGTGATGCGAGTGGAGGCAAGCAAGCACACCCGCGATGTTGACAAATGTCAGAGTAGGAGCCACCGTTTCAATTGGAACAATTGGATTTGGCTCGAATCAGTGGGATTAAAATTCGATACGGTACGGCAGCAGCTTTTGTCATGTTTATTTACATGTCAACTTTAACGTCAAAGGTCTCTAAAGTCCAAACTATTCCAGTTAACTGAAGTAAAAGCAACAACAAAAATATACCTGGTGTTCATCTCGCATAAAAACGATTCGATAAGTATTTCGATACACGGGGTGCGATATGATTCAAGGACGGTATATTTGAAAAAGGATTTAATTCAATTAAGCTGTTTACATCCAAACCAACTAACCACCTCAAATAGGTTTTCCTTACACCTATTTTAAGTATTGATATCAGAGAAAAGTTTTTTTTATTTGTAAATAGTTAATTGGGGAAATATTTATTTATAGTAAAATAGAATCTCATTAGAAACTAGAATTGGCAATTTCTGGAGAAATTGCGTGTGAAGGCGAAGGCACTTCACACTATTGTGGGACTCGAAATGATGATTAAATGACATAAAAATGGTAAATTAATAATGATGATTAAGTAAAATAAAAATGGTAAATTAATGATGATGATGATGAAAATAATTATTAAAATGTGTTAAAATTGAATGAATGAAAAATTAATGAATAAAGAATTATGGCCAAGCGGGATTTGAACTCCCTCGCTGAAGTGGCTCGTGTTCAAAGCGCCATTGTCTTCTAACTGAGCTAAACAGCGACTTAATGTTGCTGCGGTGGAATGATGCTATTAAACGAGAAATAAAAATGGTAAATGCCGTTAAAACGGTAAAATGATGTTTTTAACTTAAAATTAAATGAATAACTAAATGAATGAATGAAAAATAAATAAATAAAAAATAAAAGAGTTAATAAATGAGTTAAGGAAAGAAATCATGAAAAAAGTTGTCAGATGTCAAAATTCGAACTCGGTCGTATACGTCGCTCGTGTCTAATACGCCATTAAGAATGAATGGGGGATTTTAAGGCACAAATTTGCTAATTATGCAAAAACGGTAAATGTTATGAACAAATAAAATACTAGCAGTCATGCCGTGAATTTTTGGAACGTGTGAAAGTTGGAATGGGGTGAATCGGTTAAAGCATGTGGGAGTAGTTAGGTGTCAAAAAAGTGGGAGGAATAAAGTAGGATAATAATGAAGGCCTTCGCCTTCACACTAATAAGAAGAAGAAAAATAAAGTAGAATAACAATAGTGTGAAGGCCTTCGCCTTCACACTAATTAATAGTGTTACGAGTGCCTAGTGACAGCCTGGCGACCTGTCCAAGGTGTACCACACCTCTCAGCTGAGAGCCTCCAGCTCACCTGCGGCCCCAATGAGCACAACCGCTCTCGAAGGATGGATAGCAGTTCTCTTAAACATTGTGCGTGTGTGTCTCTCTATTGTTTTGTCTGACCTGTTTTGTGCGTGGGCTCAGTGGTGGAGGCACATATGTTGGTCTTGACATCCTGGCATGTGCCGGAGCTACTGGACTCGAAGCAGATGACTTCCTGTCGCAACTCCCGCTGCGACACCGATGATGATGACACATGCTTTGTTACATCACCTGCACAAAGGAATTAGCAAGAAAGCATGAGAGATTCAATGCTTTATGTTTACATTCTTACCCAAATCTGGTCACACTTCAAAGCTTGTACAGATCATAAATTGAGCTCGTCTATCTCTCTGTGTTAGTCCAGTGATTGGCGGGCGGGTGGTCGGAGACACACACCTGTTTCATATTCAGGCAGCAGTGGTATGGGGAAATCTTGCTTTCTCTGATCACCCAGACGTTGCCTTCTCTGTTGTTCCTCCTGCTGAGCACTTCTGGTGACTGCTTCCAGCTGATGGTCCCTCAGTAACTTCCTACCATCGCGAGAGCGGAACACAAAAACTCAATAAGAACTCAATAAGAACTCTGCGTGATTGTTTAAAATTGGGATAAAACTTGATGTGATGATGGACAAACATTATACGTGTTTTCGTGTCCCTCGTGTACCAAGAAAACAAACACAATGAAAGCCTGAGGAACTGCTGAATGTATTTTTATGACGAATTCCAGAGTGTACAATCTTGGGAGACACAAATTGTGATCTTTAAATGTTCAAGCCCCAAAATGAACTCCCGATACAATCGATGAATAGATTTTGCTTACCGAATGTTGCGTCTCATGTGCGAGGGTTTGGAGCTCCTCTTTCTATTTCCTGTCAGGGCGGCGGGCGGGGTAGTCCTTTGGCTGGAAGGTCTCGAAGCAGGTTGCGAGGGGGGAGCGTTGGCCGGCGTCCCCCCTGAAGGTGAGGTAGATGGCGGAGGGGTACGCTGCCATGCTGTCGTGTCGCCTCCCTGAGCCTCATTCTCTGAGGTGAAGGAGGCGCAGTGGGACTGATCTGTAAAACAAAATGGGGACCCACTGTTAAACATGCAAAATTCAAGCTATTTATTTTGCATCAAGAGCATTCCCAAGATGTCGTAGACAATGCATACAGATCATGTCCAGAGCCACAAAAAGAGTTGCCTTGAGAAAATTCACACAAATGTGATCCACCTCAATTTACCCTTTTGAGATTATTCTGAAACTAGCCATTGTAATTTGTTTTTCCATTGATCGTTGTTCTTCATTAAAATTACAAGCCACAATACGTTTTTTAACTGGGATATTTCATCTCATCGTGAGCTTGAGTATGTGATTTAAGTGTTTCCTTTGTTTTTTGGGTATATTATATAAACAGTCGCTTAACTGTATTGCACTGCTTCCATCCAGTGTGAAGTCGGAGTTTAAGCCTTACAACATTGGTTAAAAATACTGGTTTGAATTTAAAAATAAAGGTAAACCATATTGAGGTGACCAAAACCTTGAATGCACTGTATTTCGACAATACTGGAGGCCTGCAGCGTTTCTGTGTTGAATTTGTGCCCTCAAACAGAGACACTCGTGTGTGGTGAGAGCTCACCAGGAGTGCAGCGGGAAATTAATGAACACTTAATTTGTCTGACAATTATTTCCATACTTTCATTTGCTGTACAGCATATCTTTGTTCATTTACCTGCCAGCAATGTCTAGAAATGAACGATTATCTTCCCTTCAATGTGACTGGCAGAAGGTCCAATAAACGTCTGTAGAGACTAGTTGACAAAGCTCAGTTTTGTGTTTGCATTAATTAGTTAGAATTAATTAACAGTCAAAGTGGCACACTCACTAATTAACGCTCGGAAAGAAAAGACATGAATCACGTAACTAACTGGACAAGAACATTTCCAAGTCTGTTTTGGGGATACACCCGAAGTATGCAGTCATTGTTCTAACACTGAAGGAAATCTATAAGCTTGATATTTTTGTGCACATTTGAATTTATGGTTGTACTTCCACCAACCCACTTGAAAACTGCTTTCACTTCAATTTTTCACCTTTCATCTTTTCCTCCAGTACTCCTCCCTTTTCAGTTGCTCTGCCAGAAACACGCTGAACCAGATCTCGGGTTTATGTAAGCACTGGATCATAAATATGGACAGATTACGAAATGAAAAACAGGAAACCCACACAAACAGTACCAAGAACAAGCCGTGCCAGGAACTTGCCAGCAATGACGGCACTAAATGATGCTGTGTTGCCAACATACACAGCGTCTTCACTCACAACCTTCGATGTTTATGACACCAAGTAGTATATCATGTTGCCGTTGCGGACCTGCAATGTCCACATTGTGATAAGAATGCCTGCAGACACTCTGAGCCTAGCTGCCTTGCAAAACAACTTGCACAAAACGCCCAGTCTGGTCATGATACATAATCAAACACAATGTGGTTGGTTAAATAACACCAGTCTGTGTGCGTGTGTGTGAGTGTAAGCGTGTGCGTGTGTGTGTGTGTGCATGCAAGCACATTGGGACATATCTGAATGCATGGAGGAAGGACTAGTATTTCAAACCCATTCATAGGAGAAATCCCTATTGATGGGAAGTAAATAAAATCATGTCATCCATCCATCCATTTTCTGAACCGCTTAGCCCTCACGGGGGTCGCGGGCGTGCTGGAGCCTATCCCAGCAGTCAACGGCCAGTAGGCGGGGGACACCCTGAACTGGTTGCCAACCAATCGCAGGGCACACAAAGACGAACAACCATTTGCACTCGCACTCTCACCTAGGGACAATTTGGAGTGCTCAATCGGCCTATCAAGCATGTTTTTGGGATGTGGGAGGAAACCGGAGTGCCCGGAGAAAACCCACGCGGGCATGTCAATATTAAAAAAAAATCCAACTTGCTGTACTACATATTGGTGATATAGATGTTGGAATATTTCTGTCCTCGCTGTTTCAGACAGTACAGCTAAGAATCTAATCGTCACTACACAATATGTCGCTTCAGCCATACGATTGACAGTAGTTAACTTATTTTTACACTTGTGTAAGACTTACCATAACGTTACTGAAAACATTGCCGGTACAGTAACAAGGTTAAATAATGACATTTTGCGGGAGGAGGAATGTATGAAATTGCTTCAAAACATGTTCTTCAATTGACAGTTGCAAGTATGAATGAAAGATGAGTCTATACTGCTATATTGCATCGGCAAAGGACATAGGTTTTCTTATCTCGGTCTGAGATAGCGCCAGAGACAACAAAGTGTCAACATGAACATTTCACATACACATTTCAACTCATGTCAGCCCCTTGTTTTCTATCTTCAATGTTACCCGACAGAACAATTTTGTATACGACTTTACGTCATCTTGAGGGCACTGACATCAATATACTGGCACAATGGCTTCCTGTACGCACACACAAACACACACACACACACACACACACAACCGCACACTGAGCACTCGGGGAGCCGTTAGGGAAGGACAGGAAGTGGAGTGGGCAGATGAAAGTGAGGTCACCATTCAAAGAGTAAGGCTGCACTTGAGAGGAAGTGGGGGCAGACACACGCATGATCAATGAATTTGACTGCTTCGCACATCACAGTGAACTATTGTTTCACTATTGAATCTCTATTTTAATACATACTCTACGTACATGTAGTGCATTTAGAGTTAGTTTCATTTCTTGTCCACAATGTGCTAAATGTGTCTCAAATACAGCAAACAGATAACAACAACAACAACAAACACATACACGATAGAAAAATAATCTGAAGTGCAGAATGAAGGACAACAGAAGACCACAAACATAAAAAGGATACTGCAATATTTATTGAAATGAATCTCATTTGCAACCGACGGCTTACATAACGCTGAATCACAAACACATGAAAGCAATTTAAGCCTTTTTCAGATGTGCTTTGTGCTTGAAATGTTGCAAATTTCCATTTTGAGTGTCTTCTAACGCCATCAATACAAAAGGAAACTGGAGCAATAACATGTTTGTCTGATTAGATAGTAAACAACATGCATCTCAAGCTATTCCACTCCAGTCTTTTAGGTGGCAGTAATGTGCATTAAGTTGTCTGCGTCATCTTAACATCTACCAGCTCAGTGGCCTAGTAGTAGAGTGTCCGCCCTGAGACTGGAAGGTTGTGGGTTCAAACCCCGGCCGGGTCATACCAAAGACCATAAAAATGGAACCCATTGCCTCCCTGCTTGGCACTCAGCATTAAGGGTTGGAATTGGGGGGTTAGATCACCAAAAATGATTCCCGAGCGCGGCGCCGCTGCTGCTCACTGCTCCCCTCTCCCCCAGGGGATGGATCAAAATCACATGGGGATGGGTTAAATGCAGAGGACAGAGCCCTTTGAGACTGCTTGTGATTTAGGGCTATATAAACTTGACTTGATTGATTGATTGATTGATTGATTGATCTTATCCATGCTTCAATCCATTTTCTACAGAGCCTATCCTGTGCATGGTCACAGTGACCTGGAGCCCATCCTAGCTGATTCTGGCTGAAAGCTGGACTACACTTTATAGACTGATTAAAACAAGGCACAAATAAAGACAAACAACAATTCACAGCCACTGATTGGGAACTGTACCCACAATTTCTGCATCAAAGTCAAGTGAGTGAATCACTAAAAGTGACTAACACTTTGATGGGCTTCGCGATTACAGCCAAAATCATAACCGTGACTATTTTAATAATGATTGAAATTAGATAATTGTGTAGCTTTAATACATCACTGAAGGTAATGTTCCTTAACATGATCAGATTCCAGTGCAACAAGATTAGGCACAATTTTCATGGATGCAACTCACACAATCAGTTCAGATGCAACAGAACAAAATTCATTTCTAAGCTTTGTAAGAAAAACAAAATAATCCATCATACCATTTCCTGAAGGCAGTTGTCCTTGTTTAGTTGACGCACAGCTAATATGCACATCTAGTTCGAACAACCTGCTCCAATTAAAATATTTGGGATTTTTTTACCTAATGTAACATCTAATCTCTTTTTTGTCATTTTCCTCATTTTATAGATTGCATTCTCATTCCAGTGGTTAGGCTTATTTACTGTACTCTTAAACCTTTATTTTTCATCTCATGAAGAGAATTGTCAGACACCCCATACAACAAAACAAGTCAAAACAAAACCTAAAAGGCAACACAAAGAAGTATTAGTACTAAAGACAAAAATAAGGATGAAGCATATGTCAAAAGAGCATCAATCTGCATGTTAACAGAATTCCAACTTTCTTCAACAGGCATCATTGGTAAATTGAGAGTTTGTTACAAACTGCACATACAGTCTGTCCACATACTGTCTCAAGAAGCTGCATTATACGTTATGATGGCCTTTTGTACTTTGCGTCTTTACCGGCACTCACATACTGAGTCTTGAGTACAATTCTTGCAGAGAACGTTACTCTCTAACGCCAGTGACGCCGAGGGGGATGTGAGAGGGTGCTTATATAACGGTTGCCTGTGGCTGTTACACAACCAGTGTTCACAAGAACTGCACACACACACCAAAAAAACAATCACACATACTGCATGTGTGTGTTTTACATGTGCTCCCTTTCACACTCGTCTGTTACTTGAAGAGCTGTCGACCAAGTCGGACTCATTGATTTGGTTGTTTTAAGCAACAGAGCAGTGACATTATTAAAATAAAAATCAAACACAAAAAAAATTATCTTGTAAATTTGAGGCAGACTGAACATTAATTTCATCAAATCCTTTGACTATGTGAAATCATCAGTCATCAGAAAGCTGCAAGGTGCTTTTAGCAAAACAGGACTACAGGCTGTTATTGCTGTAACCATGACAACCACTTAACACTGTTTTACACAGCCTCTTGTAAAGGACCTAACCCAGCGACATGATGGTCCACAGGGAATTATTATATATTATTCTTTGACATTTTGAAAGTTCATTCAAATGATCAGTAACATAGTAAAAATCTGTGGAAATGTATTTACTTTGCAAGTTGATTTGCAAACTATGCCTCCATGATTTAAGTATTAATACTCCTTGTAATAAAATATAAAGGCTATGGGCCTGCACAATAGGCACAGAAATCTCATGACATTTGTAGTTATAATTTTGTTGTTTGGTTTGAGTAAAGTTTAATTGGAGTAGGCCTGTTTTGTTAAAAATAGATGACGCTGATGATTTGCTGCAGAAGAAAGCCTGTCAGCCACAAAGGTAAGGCTGTGTGCATATTCATTTTCACCGATTACACTGTCTAGTCAGATCATTGTTTTTTGTTGTATTACTCATGGCTTTCAGAGTGTTGACTTGAAACAAATGTTTGAGGAAGATGATGTAACCACAGTTGTTTGTTTTGTGAGTGAAAAAGCGTTTTCTCCTGTTGGTAGCTTACTGCGACTGCACATTTGGATGGGCACGACTTTACCGGATGTAGTTCAGTCAGTCAAGCAAGATGCTATCTTTTTGATTTATTTCCAAGTTGTTTTGGGGACGTGAAGCTTCCTCCTGACAGCTACGACAAATCGCACGTAATGGAAATGCACCATTGAATTCAACTGAGCACTGCAGAGAAAGTGATGGATCTCTCTTTTGTGTTGCACTGCAATTGACCAGTCTGTAAAATCATTTTCTCTTGGACATACCAAGATAAAATGGGTTATGTAACATGTCTTATGAAAGACAAAAAGCGGGCGTGCAAGGACGGGCAGGCGCGCACACGCGCACACGCGCACACACGCACACACACACACACACACACACACACACACACACACACACACACACACACACACACACACGTTTCTTGTATAACAGCCTTTCCTCATTGAGTTATTAAGGCTGCTTTTATTAGCGTGGAAGCAGGTGAGTTACGAAATCCTCCGCAAGGGACGCACGAGTGGAGAGGCACCAGAAAGTTCAAGAAACCCGGCAGCGGAAGAGGACAAAGACCACACGCGTAGACATCCACACACGTGATCGAGCGATAGAGAGCAGGTGAATTGTGTTGGATTTGTTTGTAGGCCAGTATGTCAGCATTGCTGTAGGGAAGAGGATGAGTGATGCAAAAACACACACGTTCAAATAATCCTCAATTTAAAAGGACATTTTGGGTAATAGCAGCTGCGTAATTGCAGCCTTCGCCTTCAGCGACGAAGTCTTATGAAAGCAGTTAGACTTCATGTGCTCCTTGTATTCAAGTCAGACCCTCACGCTGTTTCCAAATAGGACAGCTTGTTCCTTACCGGCATGCTGTAGCCAAATACAGCCAAGCTGAGTCACTAGTGCAGCACAGATACCTCAGTGATGCTGTTAAAAGCTTCATTTCTAACTCCATATTTCTTAGTCTGATACACACTATCACTGATAGGCAGCTGCAACACAATCAAAAGGGAAAATTAACACCCACATCATCCACATTGGGTGTAAGAGAACAGGGTGTGCTTTCATCCTTTCCTCACTGCCACACATGGTGCTGAAACAACAGGGCACATAGTGTCCTTTTCACAATGCGTCAGACAAATCAGATTTTTTTTCGTAATTCCAATGCAAGCAATTCTGTGTTACATCCAGGACAACATGTACAAACAAAACCCTGTTGAGAAGCACTCTCAGACAGCCCCAACACAAAACAACATTGTATGAAGCGGAATTCCCCAAATTTGGGCTGGGTTTTATTGGGTTAATACGTGACAATATGTGATTATTTTGTAAGTGATGACTTGCATTATGCACTGAAAAAGAGATAATAAAGTCAGATATAATAAAGAGATATTCACAGTCTGTGGAAAAACCAATCTGTGAAAGCTATTCAGAAAAATGTATCTGTTCATTCAGCCAGACGAGACGCGGGCGTTGCTCTGCTCTTTCTGCAGTCGCCTCACACATTTACCCTGCTAACCCACTAGTCTGATGAACCATGTGTTCCTGCCTTCAGAGACACACATTTCCAGCATGCCTTCGAGCCAGCCCGCGATGGCCAATCACATGCGGGCATTGCTTAAAGTAACCCTAGAAACAGCCAATCGGTGCGCGGCTGTGAGAGGACACACGGTGCACATGGGATCTCGACAAAAATCAATGGAGTAAAAATTCCTTGAGAGTGGCTAAAAAGGAGTGCAGAAGCACTCACGAAGGAAGAGAAGGGATCCAAGAGAGTGAAGGGATTGAGGGAAAAGGTGGCAAGGACAATGCACGTTCAACTAGCTGTGGATCCAGTGTTACACAACGCTGTTAAGTAAATTCGCGATTATCACCTAGTGGCTGAAGCATGTTCGTAAGACTTCTGAGATGTCCAAGTGGCTTTCTTGTACCATTTACCTCAGTTTTCCCTCTTGCAAAATGCTCTCATTTTTCTGGTCCCAGGATTGGGATACAGCTGAGTTGAATTTGAGAATTTGCCTTTCCAAATCAGTTTTGGTCTGTTGTCCCGTCTTCTCTAACATTTCAAATAATTTCAATCTTGGATCCCAGACAGGAAGCTTTTCTCTCAACAAACTTGCTGCATCCCCGGCCGTGCAATAGCAGTGTGATGTTCGAGTCACCTACCTGTGAACGACTCGGATTCGTCCAGGAGCAGCATGACTCGGGAGTGAAGAAACAGGCTTCTCAGTTCTTCTTGGATTTTCTCCTCCTCCTCCTCCTCCTCTCTTTTTGATTTTCCCCCAACTCCTGCTTAAAACAATCTGATACCCTACAGGCACAGCCAAAAGCCTTAAGAAAACCAACAGGATGTGTCCGTCAGCTTGTTTTATGTTGAGCCTTTCTATAGCACTACTGCCACAGTGACAGACTGACTCACTGACTACTGGCTGGCCCGCTCTGTGTGCAGTTTTCAATAACAATGTCAACACGAGGCAGAGGCAGGAAGGAGGGCTGGCAGCTGAAAAACTTACATAACCCCTGATGCTGGAGGCGGGGCCCAATGAGGTGGGACTACTACGGCCGACCGAGCGTCACTCAGACCCACCGCACACCCCGAGACAGAAGGAGACGCCCACACATTCAATTCAAGTCTTTTCTCGAAGGAAAGGATTTTGAACAGAAAGCAATTGTGCAATTAGAAGAAAAGGGCATATGAATATTTTTAAGTTTGAAACTAATCTGTACAAATGTAAGGCTTTCATTTTGCCCCCGTGGGATTTTTAATACACAAAAAAACGGCTTTATTAGACAGCAAGAGAATAACTATGCAAGCATTTCCGTGACACTTTGTGACGGGTACTGCTTGTTTCATGTAGAAACTAGGATTTTGTTTGCTTCCATGTATCTGTGTTGAAAATGCATCTTTTAAAATACAGTTTTGAGCATTGGCCCCCTCACTCACTTTCAGGACTGGAGTAGATAAGAATTTGCACCGGTTCAAAATTCCATTTTTAAAATTCCAGAAATAATGTCACAAATTATTTAACATTTATTCATCCACCAGGTAAGGCAAGTGATACCGATTCTGTTTCATAATACTGACTGGGCTGCAAACAGGAATTTTTTTCACAAGCATGTGCGCAGACAAACACGCAGCTTGTAAGATCTTGCATTAAGCCACTTTTGCTTTTTACACCAATCTAATTGAAGTCAGGATATTGGTTCAACTTCCTACGCTTTGTGTGCGTTCTAAGGTAAGCCCATCTGAATATGTACTCTCATACTGCAAATACATTGGTCATAACACTGGGGTAACATGATAACACTTTAGGTGTCAGTCACTTGTTGTAATGTCACAGTTACGAAACATTTAAGGAAACTTACTCAACTAAAACATCCTATTCGATAACAAGTCTTATGAAACCTCTGAAGTGCACGTTGGCATGCACCACATTTGGGTCAGGGTGGAAAAAAAGAGAAGACACAATAAAAGAGATTGAGACAAGGACAGAAACATTGAAAACAAAAGCCACTCAAGACCCAGTTAACCAGATGCCAAAAATGACATCTATTCACCCATAACGTGTGGTTTCATCTACTCTGATAGATCCATGTTTCTACCCTTCCTATTGCTAACACACTTGCTCACTCGGCGAGCATGGTTTTGCCACCAGGCAGAAGACCATTGGGACAATTAGAAAACACCGGGTCGCTGAAAGCTGCCCAGGCCTGCCGCATGCTGGAAACCTCCCAGCTGGCTTTTTCTTCCTGCTGCTGCTCCTCCTACTCCCCCACCCCACAGCATACTGATACAGGGATGTGATGTCAGCAAGCCACACCCACTCCAGAGCCTGCCTTAGGTAACAAGGTTAAGGGTTCAACTGGGAACATGGCAAGATTGAATAATCGTCTTGCTTTCCGTGCATTGTCGATTTGGGAGGATTTTAGCATATGACATAGCATAGCATATTCTAGTAGCATATGACTCCGTTCACCTCTAACTCGATTTAATTAGCACGATTGTTTTTGTTTTTTCATTTATAGTGGTAACATGGTCCCTTTGTTGTCCATTATATGCTGTAGTTATACAATGTATAAATAGACTATATATATTTTTATATATATATATATATATATATATATGTACATACACAAGCGTGAGAGAGAGTAAAACAAATATAAAATGTATCAAAATAAATGTGTAATGAATGATTCTTCTAAATGACAGTGTGACATCTCACTTTATTATTTCTTTTGTTACGGAATCAATGCCAAAATCAACTAATAAATTAACAGAAGTTAAAAACATTGAAATCCCTTCCTTTTTTAAAGTGAATAAGAATAAACTATTGTATACTTTATATCTAAGAATGTGTTTTCACTTATCTTTATATTTCATTGTATTTTTTTTAAATACACGCTGGTTTAAATAAAGGAATATCGTGTTTCTGTCAGTGTTGGTATGCGCTTATATTGACATACCATCTCCAAAAGACTCCATCTGCAGGGCTCCATACATTCGTGCACACACACATGCATAAACAGGCAGTGCAATGCAGTTGTGGGGCGAGGGCAGACATGCCGGAAAGCAGAGAAAGAGGCGGTGACAAAAGCAAAATGAAGGGGGGTGGGCAGGCAGACTGGCTGCTAAGTCATTACAGCACACATGTTCACCTTTGCCACACTAACACAATTCATGTAGCTCCGCCTCCAAGATGAAGCGTGCATGCGTGTGTTTGTGTCACAAACTGTGCACAGAGTAAGTCGTAATCCATCTATTCAGTAGCAATCCATCTATCAAATAATCTATTCCCTTGTAGAGGAGATTTTTCATTAGTCACATAATGCCTCCATTGACTCCAAATCAGGCTTTGTTTGGACTTATTTTTAAGGTTTTAGGCAGGGGGAAAGGGAAGGGGTGCACCAACTATGTTGGAATGCTGACAATGGTGCGCAGAGCATGAGCAGACCAGGCACAGCCTGCCTATTCTGACTGGCAAAACAAATGGGACGTACAAGTATCTGTCCAATGACTAATGTGATGAAATTCGGTCAGGGTTTTTATCTTGATTCAAGTGTTTATATAGTAGAGCATTTGAATTCTATTTGGTCATTCGGTTTCATTCTAATCTTAAAGTAAAGTTTTATGTAAACCCGTTTTATAATTTAGACTTACTAAATGAGGCCCATAATTGTACATGAACATTTTCAACAACTTGTCATTTTCATGACAAATATTGTATGTCTTGGTGTCTGGGACAAACATTTCAAAACTGGTTGTGTCTCATTGATTTGCAGAATAATGATGAATGTGTGTTGTTATTTTTTTCGCATACATTTAATGGAGTTTTTACAGATCATTTAAATTCATTTCAGTGCAATTGAGTGCAATTCAGTCTTCTGTGTAATACACTGTTACATAATTTGACTGACAATAAATAAATCACTTTGATTTTGAATTGATCATCTGAACTACAGTACTGTGCAAAAATCTCACCAGCTCATGAGTTGATCATTTGAATTAGGTGTGTTGGGAAACGGGGACATCTGAAAAATGCAGGGCAGCGGCCCCCGGGGACTCGATTTGGACCCCCCTGCCAAATTATAATCGAATGGCTGAGTGGTTAGAAAATGATGTTTTTCCCCCCCACACACACACAATCAGACTACTGAGCTTCATATCAATTAATACATTATACTATTATGTGCTAAAATGCTGCTTAAATGACTTGTTATACAGTTATATGTTTGTGGAGTAAACAAAGGTTTCATACTGGACTTCGCAATCCATGATTTCGAACATCAGTGGTGTTGAAATTTGTTTTAAAAATCTGATCACGTCAAACTATTGACTCCTCAAACTAAAAAATGTCCCTCAAGACTGAAAGATTACTGTGTGAGCTGAAACTAAGCCATATGACTGTATTGTGTAACTCAACAGTATGACTAAGCATTTCTGCAAATTTGATGACCCCTCTGTCTACAGTTGACACTCAAACGACCACACGCATACACACGGAGCAAGCACACGCACGCTGTGACCTGGTCGTCTGGTGTCCCAGTATGTTGACCAGCTGGTGTTATTTTATCACCTCCCACTCATCACTCAGTGCAGCTCCTTATCAGCATAGATACTGTATATCCCCTTCCAAAAACGCTGTAACAGTGAGTGAGGCCAATTCCTGGATCTTAGTATTATCAGTTATAACGCTCTACGCATTTGCAGTAAGCAGGTAAAGAAACTGGACTGAAGTGAATGACGTCATTTTTATTTGCATCCTTAGCAAGAACATCATTTAAGCCTGCGGGCCACTGTCATTTTTTGTGATGCTTTTCGTAGCTCTTCAGTTCGTAATTTTTTGGGGGGGGTTCACCCTCGAGGTCTCTCCCTTGGCAGTTAAAGCCCATTTAGGTCAGAAGATTGACATGGCCAGTCTAAAACCTCCTTCATTCTTTCCCCTGATGAACTCGATGATGTATTGGGGCATCGTCTAGCTGCCAATCATTTTTTTAAACGGCAGACTGTACACTTCTGGGTTAATTTTGCTGTTGCCATTATGTTGTTAGGTAGTCATGGTAGGAGTAACTAAGTATAAATATTTGGCACCATTTATTTAAAAAATTGTCCAGCCAAGATAAAGACTTCATATATAGAGGGAATTACGTGTTCCATTCCAACCTCTTGATTGATTGAGGCAGTTAATATTAATGCTTTTCTGGATCAATATTTGTTAATCCTTAACTATTTCAAGAAAACATCCAGATCTGTTTTGAATGCCGAGTGAGTCCAAAGCGAGAAGTTGGTACAAACTGGACAAATGTCTTCTTACGACTCACCAAGAGTCAGACCAACAGGAGTCTGTGACATGGTGGGAGGAAAACATGTTGTTGTGTTCACTCCCTCAGAATGCAAAAAAAACAAAACAAAAAAAACCACGCCTACACAGTGGCAAGGGAGGAACACGCTAATTAGCACACTCACCTTCTGCTCCTGTTTTTTTGCGTGTGCATGTATGCATGTGTGCGTTCTTGCATGTGCACAGACCTTACAAAAGAAGTGACTAACCCTGGTGGCAACTGTGCCAAGCACCCATAACACACACCAGTCCTCTCACGTACTGAAAGGTACACAATGTTCGCGACAAACGCACACACAATTTGACCTATCTATATTTGTCACTTGTTCTCAACTGTTGTCACCCACATCTACCGACTGTTCTACCACTTTCATAAAATGAATAAATATATGACAATAACAGCCTTTGAAAACACACGTACAGTGTATGAGAATTTTGAACATAACTATATACATGATTTCATGTTTAAAGTTCCTTTCAGGGCACATTATTGAGAAAGCGAGGATGACGGTACAGCAAAAAATATATTATATTAACATGAAATATCAGAACTGCAGATCACAATTTAAAATTCTACCTATTAGGTATACGTCAGAGACAAACACACATTCTGTTAATGAAGCGATTACGTTTCTAACACATGCCTGTCAATATATTAGAGTTTCATGAAAGTAAAAGGACGGCAAGGAGAACAAAATGGGATGCCAAACCAAGGAGAGCAACTTTGATTGGGGGTGGCATCCTGGTGAGCTGTCATGGCAACAGCAGGACAGACGTAAGAGATGATGGCGGGTGGCCATGAAGTCACAAAAAGAAAATATATGTGCCACGTCACCATGGGGGAAAATGTAAATCAGATTTCAAACATACCAACTCCCTTGATCAGCAAAGCAAACCATCCCTTGCCCTGAAAGGTCAAGTAACATTAATAATCACAATAAAAAGACATAAATGATTTAGTAATAGTTTTCAATTAAGGGTTAGGTTCAGCAACAGGAGGATTTTATATCATAGCTATAAATTACAACGCAGCGTAAATGGTATTGCATAAGCTTTTACAGGTCAAACTTAAAAATATATCAAAAGACTGACTTGCGAGGGGACAAAAAAGGAATGGCTTTTTAAGTCGACATCAAAAATACATTAAGGGACATATAAAGGTAGGCTATCTCTGAATAAAATTTGCGTTTGATCAGTAATATTTTTGGAGTAATGGCAAGCACAATATCATCTTTGCATTGCTCAAGAATCAAGTTGGCCCAGTAAGTGCGCATCACGAGTAACAGCACAAAGCTGAGGGCAGCTTTCCGGCACCGTGGTAGCCCAGGGGGGTGAGTTCCCCTGCAAATAGGACACCTTGGGAACCACAATGGTGCGTCATTAACAGTACACCTGGATTTTACTCTCTCTGATACCGGGAAGATAGGTTTCGGCAACCACATATCCCGAAAGTGAATTTTAGGCCACATCTGCCTGCACAGTCTACGTATAGTCAGGTCAGTTATGCAAAGTGTTGCACAACTGCTGAGGTAAAAGGTTTTATAAGCAACAAATGTCACGATACAACTCCAGCCTTTTTTTTTTTTTTTTTGCATGATTAATGCTTCGATTACATGTCTATTTTGGGGGGATGGTTTAGGGCTTGTGGCCTAACCTAGACAAAAATACAAGTACAGAATGAACCAGTCCCAACTGCTATGAAGCGCAGATAAAAACATTTGCACACATGATTTAAACACCCAAACAAATGACTAAAACCTACTTTCTAAAAATGAAATGGCCTGGGATCCTGGAAATTAAAGTGACTTATTCTAAACTTCCCTGGGTTGATACATTGCATCGGCATACCTGAGTAGGCCGCATGAATATGCCTTCTTAAACCTAGGATGAAGTTAAAGCACTACATACGTGCATTAGGTTTACCATTTGCCATTATGATCAAGTTGATTTTTTTGCACTATAATGTGCTTTTCAGCAAGTATAATGAGTAGCCCATCCAAAATGTCTCGGGACTCGTTGGTTGATGACTTGATGATGTAACGCATAGTGAACACAGATTTTGGATGCGACTCTGAGCTTTGCCAAACATATGTAAATGTATTCGAACACTTCTATGTACAGCGCTTTGGTTCAGTTGTGGTCATTTTTTAAAATACTCTAGGAATAAAGGTAAGTTGATTTGAGTTGAGTCCTTTTGTGTGCCCTGAGAGGTGGTGCCTGATGGAGTAGCACAGATGAGAGATTAGTCAAAATAGACCACTTGCAAGTCGCTGATTAGCTGGTAATGACAAAATTAAAGATACATGTTTAGTATGTGTGTATTTGAAAGAAACAAAATATGAAGTCAAAACTGACTTTGAAATGATATTCAAGGATCTTTTCAATCCAAGTGACTTTAATTTAATTTTCAATTTCAACTATTTTCAGCTTTAGCTTTCTTGGCCAATAGTAATCACTTGTAGTACTCACCAGGTAGCTCATCCTCATCATCATCTCCATCATCCTCTGTCTCTTGGTCAGTGATGTGGCACATTTCTGGCTGGCCTTTGCTGCCATTCAGCTGCTGCTCCTCTTCATCGGACATCCTGTTGTGCTACCTTAGCATTACCGCGAGATGCCTGAAAGAAGACAGAGCGTGATTGGCCGTCTCTTTGTATCCATTCATCTATCAAATATGATGAACACTTTTCAGCCCACAACCTGCCCAGCGATTGGGCACAGATGAGACAATAATGGAAGCGAGTTGCTCTCAAGACTTTCACGGGCACTTAAAAAGCTCTCTCAGATGGGGGCTAATGACTCTCTCATGATTTTCTCCATTGTGTGGTTGCAGTCTTGGTTTTAAACAAAGAAAATCTCCATGACAATGCTGATATGAAACAAACAATTTTGGGGCCCTCACAAAGGCTACATATTATCAAGGAAAACAACTCTACTGTCTAATGTGCTTTTTTGCCCTGATGGTGACAATGAACAAAAAGGCGTGGCATTCATCATAAACTGTCACAACTGAAACAATATTTCATCAATGGCAGAAATTCTTCTGGTCATGTCTGTGTGGACATCTCATAAAACACCTGAATTTAAAACAGTTAAATACAGCTTTGGGCTTCCTGCCATTGTTTTGTGAAAGCATTAAAAAAATGACTTCTGTGCCTTGAAGGTTGAAATGAAACTCAACCAAATTACTACGTAGTAAATCCTTTTTTTTTGTCTTTAGCTAAATCATTGGCAGTTGCTTTCCAGTTGAGCATTAGTTTGTAGGCATGTCTAACAGCTGATCGGAGATGACGTCAAAGTGGAGAGTACAAAACGTCTTAAGCTACAGGACCAGATGCTTTTCCGTTCCTTTCCACTTCATAATGTTTTGAAAGCAGTAAGTGATGTTTTTACGTGATACCGTTTGAGCATCATACAGTAGAGGGTAATTTCCCCACTGCAGGACCAATTGAGGCTTCTTATCCTCATAAAAAAAGGAGCAAGCTTTCA
>NC_141195.1:4242418-4284918 GCF_054491065.1 Syngnathus leptorhynchus | reverse complement strand
ACAGCTTTTAATAGCTTGTGTAAGAGAATTACACAATAGTGAGGCCCTGCTGGTGCTGCACACATACTAAGCTATATGCATTCAAAGTGTAACGTTTTTGTAGAAACAATGTGATGCTCACAAATGCTGTCTCGTATCTTATCCTTTAGTAACGGGTTGCTGCATCTTCTGGTATAACCTGCATAATGTGGAAAGTCAATTGTGAGACCTTCACTCCTGCCCTCTGGAGGTTACTGCTGATGTTACTAACAGTGTTGCCAAGGGTAGAAAATGGAGCGCATAAGCAAGAATGCACCTAAAGCATAATTGCATTGCATTCCATTCTATTTAAACATGCCTTGTTTTATGATGTCAGCATATTTGTCCAAAGCCACACCTGACCTAGAAAATAAGTCTGCAGCATTTGTATTGAAACCACAGCCAAATACTTTCATATACTTTTAACTTTGAGCTCATAAAATGCACAATTCATTAACATGGATCAAACAGTAAGGAACACGGACACAAACATGCACGCACATACACACACAAGACCTGGATCAGTAAAAAACGACCTGCATCAACTTGCTTCAGGGGATATTTTTTAAATAGATGAACACCTCAGGCCAGCCTCACCCAGGCGCAATCTCGTCCAAACGCCTCGTTTGTGTGGCAAAATAAACCAAGGTTTCCTTTTAGTATATACAGCAGTCTGCTGCATTGTGAATGTAGTCTTTAGTTACAATGCATAAAATTAAGTCAACACATTGTGTTGATTTTCAATCTAAAATCTGCATTGTGAAAGATGACAAAAGTCAGCAACCTCAAGTCAAACATCCCAAGGCCATTAGGCAGTGGGGGAGGGCTCAGAAATCACTAAGTAATTTGTTCGGATTGGACTCTTCAGGCAGCACTCCAGCCAATCACTGAGGACGCTGAGGGTTCACGGAGGTTGTTTAGGGTTGGAAGGGGACACGAGTAGGGGAAGGGTCTCCCATGGTATAGGTGTTTAGTAACCATGGAAGGGGCAGATGATCCTTTCAGCTGCTATATAGAATCTGGAGGGGAAAATCTGCAAAACGGCTAAGCGAAACGATCAATCTGGAATATTGCAGAAAAAGAAAAAAGAAATAAAGCAATCGATGAAGAAGTAATTTCCGTCAAATGCAAGAAAACTAAGTTTTTGTTGTTGCTACCTCAAAGTGAACCAATGCTAGAGATGAAATTGATAAAGTACATTGTTTATAATGACAAGTTGTTGCTCAAACAAGGTGTGAAAATAAAATCATGGCTCTGATGTTAAATCAATTAATCTGTACTTAATTAATGGTGTTGCTTAATCTCTTAAATCGCAACTCATTTTCCACTCGCTTCTCAGATTTTCTTTCCTTTAATGCCAAAAAACATGATTGTGTGTGTGTATGTGTGTGTGTGCGAGCGACACAGCATGCAAACAACCAACCAGTTGCTCTGATTGTGTCTGGCAACTGTGCAGGATTCGAGTTGCAAATTATTGTGACCATTCATGTCACAATCACAGAGTTTGTAGATTGTTCAAACTGTGTTGACCACACACAAAGACTTTAAAGCATTAATTATCCATCCATCCATTTGCTTGAGCCTATCTACAAACAACCATTCACACTCACAATCACACTTAACGGAGAATTTGGAGGGCTCAATACGCCTAGCATGCATGTTCTTGGATTGTGAAAGAAAAAAATAACCCCCATGACAGGCTACTAATTTGATGAGACAAATGACAATCTGACCACTGCTGACTTTGCTTAACTTATATAGCACATTTTGTTCACAAATTAGCTCACTGTGCTTCAAAAAGATAAGTAAAATGTTCAAATTTGGAACAAGAAACTGAACTAGAAGGCCAAAATTTGAACTAGAATGGGAAACTCACTGAACAAAAGTGCAACCAGAAGACCAACCAACTAGAAGTAGAACCAGAAGAATAATCAACCAGGGGGAAAAAAAAATCCTGGCTATTTTCATCATAGTCATCACTTCCCTCTATCTGTTCAACGTGGGAATTGGGTTCGACATTTGGCGTCACGATACATATGAAAATGAAACAGCCTTATGAATCATTGTGCCAAACAAATCTAACGCAACATCAGCAGCAGCCCCTCGCTCATATTTTTGTTCCATCATTTCTATGCCTGTGTTGGCGCTTTCTTGCTGTTGTCAGCCACCTGCTGAGCTATATAACAAGAACACATTGGAGGGATTGAAGAAGAGGTGAGATGCCCCAGAAACGCCCACTCATTCATTCTGGATTTGAAGCTACATTTTTTCACGACAGAGACTGCACGGCATCCAGCCCAGTGAATGAGTGCCCAAAAGGTTGCACAGTTTATAACTCATTGGTTTGGGTGTCCTATAAAACCCTTGAGAATAAATGCAAAAAAAAATACAATATTCAAAAATGTTAGGAATAAATGGCTTACGGGTGAACCTAAAATGCACGACAAAATTTACAGGCAACCCTAATGTTATCTTCTTTAAACATTTTAACTGCACATAGCCAATTGATTTAAAGCTAGGTTTTCCATTGAAATGAATGAGATTTTACACCGAGAGACCGTGGATCAGTGGTAGAGCAGTCATGCAGGTTGCCTCTTCGGTTCCCTCTCTGCCCGGGTAATGGGTCATTGAGCAAGACACACCCACATTGCCTCCAGTGCCACTCACACTAGTATATCAATATTTGGTGATCATCGGAAGAGCCGTAGGCGTGCACTGGCAGCCATGCTTCTTTCTGTCAATCTGCTCCAAGGCAGCTGTGACTACATATCACGCAACACCACCAGTGTGAATAAGTGTATATGAATAATACATCTGCTGAGTGCAATGCATTATTATTATTATTCCATGTCTATGCCAAGATTATTATAAAAAAACATGAATAAGATGCTTTAAATATTTTGTTTGCAAATTGAATTGTTATGTACTAAGGTGTAGATCATATATATATATATATATATATATATATATATATATATATATATATATAGCACTATGACCCTACTAGACCCACATTCAAGTTGAATCAGCAAAGTGTCCATTTAACGCGATGTATAGCAACGAGGGCTCCAAGTAGATGTGTATACCTTATTTTGTTGGGCCCTCAGGAGTCTGTTAGGTAACCTGGCAGACAGACTTTAGAGATGCGATTAATATATATATATATATATATATATATATATATATATATATATATATATATATATATATATATATATATATATATATATATAATTTATTTATATGTAATATATAATATATAATAAATATATTGGGCAATTGGGTAGTTGATATTATAAATGAAGTGAAAAATTTAAATGGAAAGGGTACATTTTAGGGGGGGCAGCTAAATTATATGACCCGCATGCCATATTTTCCCACCCCAGATTAAGTCTAAATGAACCTATCATGCATGTTTTTGCCCCTCTTGCAAAGAAAAAGCCCACATGAGCATGGGGGTAACATGCAAACTAAATCTGGGAAGGAGAGAGCAGTGATTTAAATTCCGAACTTACTAATAACGAGGCAGATACGCAGAATCAGTAGTGGCTGCCATCGACAAACATTGATGTGATGAAAGGATCTCACGACATACGGTTTGCCTTAAACTTAATTTAAAGAGTCAAGACTCAGACAAGAACTTGACAGTGCTCATTTTCAAATGTTTGCTGTCCAAACTGAAAAAAAAGCCTAGAGCGATTCAAAACGCACTCTGTTGTATAGCATGCCTAAAAAGCTGACCCACATTCAAGTTGAATCAGCAAAGTGTCCATTTAACGCGATGTATAGCAACGAGGGCTCCAAGTAGATGTGTATACCTTATTTTGTTGGGCCCTCAGGAGTCTGTTAGGTAACCTGGCAGACAGACATTAGGGATGCGATTAAACTGAAAAAAAAAGCAGCGTGATCGTTTGTTTCATAACCCTGGAAAGCTGCATCATTGCACTGCGGACTGAGGGCGCCGAGGTTGCAGCCGCTATTTTGTGAAGCCTAAACAGACCCCAGTCCACACATAACCATGCGCACACCCGCACACAAAACAAGCCGAATCGAAGTGTTTGCATACGGACAAACGTCTCTCACCTGCCCTCCCTCCCGCCGCTGGTCTGCTGCGATTCTGCTCCAAACAAAAGAAAAGCAAACAAAGGGTGTGCAAGTGTAACGACAGGCAAGGCTGGAAGGCTTGTGGGCTTCTGGTCATTCATCAGTTATTTTGTTACCAAAGGAGGCAGGGCAGCCCCCGTCCTCTCTGTCCGGCACTCAAACACCGGGACGAAAGTTCCGGAAGTACACGAGCAATCAAAGACCAGCACTGAAGTTATATGGCAACATGCTTCCATTACGTTTACTGAAAGAATGTGCATATTGTTGCATACTGCACCTTATAGTCGTTCTTTTTTTTAAATTATATCCACGCCCGTGCATATGTGTGTGCGCGCGCGTGTGCGTCTGTGCATGTTCAAACTACTAAATGTCCCAGTTTGACACATCCAAATTTGTAATCTTAAAAGTATTTTCATTTCATCCATTGAAAGGAGACATTTTTGCAAGGGAAGCCTGGAGCACTAGTGATTATCTAGTCTGCCTCTCAATTTTTAAGTTCAGGGCTCAAAACTCAGCTCAGGCGTCCCTATGCAGTTTGCATGTTCTTCCACGCTCAAAAATCATGAAAGACTGTATTTTCTATGGGTGTGATTGTGTGAAAGTGATTACTAACAATTTGACAATATAAAACCAACACAAATGTGTTACATGCAAATCAAAATACTTTATAAAATTAATTAATTCTGTATGCTGTGGGTTTTATTTTTATCCCTCTGCTTTCACAGATAGCACCATTTCTCAAAAGATTGTCATGAAATGTGTTTTTCCTTTCGGATGGAGAGCTTTCACTTTGAGCTAAATCATAATGAAGTCTTTAACCGTCTACAAAGTGGACTGTCATGACCAAAAACGAATCAGAAATCAGATTCCTTTGATGTCATAGTTTACAGATCATGGACTATTTTATGTGCCCTCTTTGCATCCATTGCAGCCTGGTGATCCTGAAAGGGGGATCCTTCCATCTGTGGTTCCTTCTCAAGGTTTCTCATTTTTCCCCTGGTAGTTTTTTTTTTTGAGTTTTTCCTTGCCCTTTTGGGAGCCCAAGATCAGGGGATGCTTTGAGAATAATTGTCAATTGATTGTCTATGTGAAGCCCTGCTTCTGATTTAGGGCTATACAAATAAACTTGACTTGACATAACATGGACTCGGGCGGGCATATCTGTGCCTTTTGTTAACCTTTTGTTTAACCATCGGATGGATGATTAAACAAAAGGTTAACAAAAGGTGCAATGGTTAAACAGGAGGTTAACAAAAGGAACAGATCCAGGTCTTCATTAATAAATAGTTTAACGATGCCGAAAACACACACACAAATGAGCCAAATAAGATTCTGATCGTATTCTGACTCACTCTATCTGTAGACTGTAGGTTGCTACAAGGTTATATAAGTTACCTGAAATTGATTGTGCTTTCTTAATAGTTTAGTGGGCGCAACACAAATGCTCATAATAAAAAAAACTTGACATTAGAATGAGATGACTGTCGCTGCAGTAAAATATTCAACAATAAACAAATACTCAATACGGTATACTTGAAACGAAAATACTGGCACAACCTGCTTTCACGCTTCTTAACCCCTACTAGGTCGCTCTAGTATTCGTACACTGACATCTAGAGGTCAAAACGCGTGCAGCTATTTACATAACAGTGAATCAGGCAATTTGGTCGCACAAATAAGTCAGACATATTGATTTTTTTCTTTTTGGATAGTTTTCTGGTTAATGAGTGTAATAAATACGAATTTATTTTTTATTCATGACAAAATATGCATGTTACTTCTGTTTTCCTCTCGTCTTTACACATACTTTTTTTTCCCATAAAATCAAACCAGGATTGTCACCCTCATGCTGCTGCGGCTGCCTCACATTCCGGATTTCCGCTCAGGCCACCCTGTGTGGAATTTGCTTGGTGTCACTGTGCTTGTGTGGATTTTCTTCGGGATTTCTTCAACATCCCCAAAACATGCATGTTAAGTCAATTGAAGAGCCTAAATTGTGGTGGTGTGAATACTGGTTTGTTTATATGGCCTCTGACAGATTGGCGACCATTAGAGGTTTTGTTGCACCCTTTTTCACCTATATCTTTAACTGTTGGCCTACTTTCATTTAATAACCCCATAGTATCAACTATTTGGTATAGTTTTCTCTTCTGTTTGAACTTTCATCTACAGCTCTACCTCTCCCCAATTCTCTCTCTAATTCTTTCTTCCTTTATTTCGGATGTTCAACCCATTATCCAAGCACTACATCTGAACCAAGAGATTTCCATCCGAGCGGGCCTGCAGCCAGACGCTCGAGAGCAGAAAATAGCATTAAATGACAGGGAAGATTAAGTGTGGATGTTTTCCGATCTGAATGCTGTGATATTGATTAGATATCTGTGGAGCGACGGAAGAGATGGACATCACTGGCTTCCCAGAAAATTGAAAATGTTCAGTTATAGACTGGCTTCTGTTTTTCCTTCTTCTTTTATGTCTGTCTTTATCTGCCTTTGTCTTGCAGAAGACATGTTAAAAGTCAAACTGCATGATGTCAACAGCAATACTTCTCGCAACCTAATCGTTTATTCATCACGTCAACACATGATTAACCCGATCATGTATTTTTACATATTCAGTTGTTAGGGTTATGTGCACTTTACATGCACTCTGGGCCCTTACCATGCAATGACTGAAAACAATTCCAATCCCAGAAACAAGACGTGCAGACGACTTTTGTACACTAGATGGAGACACCAATCCTGGAGGTCTAGCTCTCTCCTCTCTCACGCTTGCTTTCTCTAATTTAGGGAAATGCAGCATGTGTAAAAACAAAACTACCTCAAAATGCTATAGCTGATCTTGGTCCTGGATAGAAATATTTGTTTTAGTAATTCAATCTATCAATTTCCAGCCAAACAAATTTAGATTAAAAAATAAGAAATATAAAGGTATATCTAGGTCAAAATTCCTCATTCCTATGCAACATAAAATTCCCAGAACACACCGAATTTGAAAGAGTCTATTTCAAAGCTTTTCTTCATCCTGCATGGTCTCTCCTTTCACTAGTTATTTCAGGTAGATTCCACTGTTCCATCCCGAAGAAGCAGCACATAGAAGATGGTAAGATAGCATGATGTCAGCCAGGCTTTTATGCGAACATTGCACAACCTCTGTGTGAAAGAAAGACAAAGGTTCAGTGGTAACATTCAGTTAAGGCTAAGGCATCCTTGTTAGTGCTTCAGTGCCGCTTCAGCGAAACACGGACTGATCTAGGTCATGGCAGACAAGAAGTCACAGGGCTATTAAATGAGGGGGAAAAAAAATAAAAACCTGACACCGTTTTTTGACAAGAATGAAAGTAATGAGACCAAGTCATGGTTACCAAGTGAGGGCTTGTTCAAATGTAAACTCAGCACTTGTTTGGTACGGGTGAATTTAACTCTGGACTACCTTGTTGCAAGTTTGCAACTCATCCAAAGTGAGATCATCTGGATTGAATCGAAGCATCTGAACTTCTCGGTTGTCAAACAACTCCAGAAGATACACCCGCAAGAGGGATACGTTAAATATATTGTACATGAATCTAAGATTCTGTCTTTAAAAAGCCCTCAACAGCCAAGAAGTCCAGTCATTTCTATTCATCATATGCAGAATACACTTGTTGCTATTTTTTTTCAAATAGTGAGTTTTGCAGAGAAACTAACAATAGTGGAAATAGTGGATCCAAACATCTTGCACAAACAACTACGTAGCTTTAATTTTTTTCTTGTCTGGGCTATGCACTCAGAAGAGAACGTTTTGATTCAATCCACCCACCAGTTGATCCCTCCCTCCCTCCATCCATCCACCCCCCCCTTACCCCCTCGCTCCATCCATTTTTGTTTCATTTGTTCCCTTCCATCTCTTAGCTTTCCCCTCGGTTCTTTCATCCATGTCTTACTTTAGTTTAATAAGTGTAAAGTTTTAAAGCTTTTCCTCTGATTCCGCAGGCAAAAGTGCTTCTCTTGGGCATGGACACAGTGTCGACAAGAGCAGAATCTCTGCCATCACACATAGCTGTAACTAATTTTGCATTTAATGGTGAAATTCTTTGGGATGTACTATGTTAAGGAAACGGAGACTGTTTTTCTTTGGTGTCTTGGGCGATGGGGTTCCAAATTTCCTATCAAGCAACTGGGTTAATACATTGTTAAATGCGGTTAAATGTCAACTTCATTCAGATATATTGAGAAGGCCAACATAAAGAGAATCAAATAAAAGTTAAAATGATGTTCTTGTACTTTGGATATTTTTCCTTAGGTAATTTAGTTTGAAACTTTTTTTTTACATTACCAAGGAAAAATACATTTTATTTACAGTTTTGCAATCAAGCATACTCTATTTGCATGCACTTCAAAGTTTGAAAAATGATCCTTATGTCATCAACAAAGAGTGAAAGATGAAATTATTGTATCTTTTTGTCGCTTATTTGTGGCAATGAGCTCAAGTGAAAGAAAAGGAGTTGGCCAGTGAAAGTGCTGATGATGTCTCTGCGGCCCATCAGTCATTCAATTAAGCATTCACAGTTGACCAATAGTGTTTTATGTTGCTCAGAGTGAAGTGGAAGGCTGGCACGTTGCTCATTTTTAATCTCTTTAAGTAATCGGCCCGGCAGGCAGTTCAATGAGTCCATCATGTCAAAGTGATTGACTCAACGCCAAGGTTAGAAGTTTTTGATGAGGCTTCAAGGTTGGAGTAGTTCTTGCAACATGGCGCACTGTAGATATGCTCCTTGGCTGCTGTCTAATAACATTTGACCCTGACATTATGAAGCCTTCGAGAAGACATTGTATGCATTATTTTTTAAAATTTAAAACTTCTGAGTATCGTGTGTTTCAGTCGTCACTTGAAAGTGGCTCTGGGTCTTCAGCTAATTATGCCATGGGTGGAGCAACTCAGTGAAGGTGGGCAATTATTGTTACTTGTCGACTGTAGGACGTCTTGCTCTCAGACTTTCAGAAATAGGCAGATAGCCAATGATTTGCTCAGTTGTTTAAGTTCATACTTGATGGGTGAGCAGGCACCCCAGTGACTCTATTTGTATACAAGCTTTTCAAAAGTCAAGCTCTTTAAAGACCAAACCACTCACCTTTCTCTTCTCATTGGCCACCTGGGACAAGATTTTCATCCTGCCTCGGGGTCCTCAGAGTGGAACCGCTGCAATGAAATAGGGGCTATAAAGCCACAATAAAAGTATTATATTACAAATAAAAAAATGTTGTTTTCTTAATATTTGAACATTTTGGTATAATGTAGTCCAAATGTTTAAAACAAATCAGCCTTTTTACTCGTGCATGCACTAGTCAATGCCACGTGGCATTGTGGAAAAAATGCTCGGTTCGAGCGTATTTACAAGTACTGTTGCACGTATTTAAATGTGTTCGAACATACTCGTGCACATTTGCCAACGTACGTTTCACTGTATTTGCGAGTCAATTTGTTTTAGTCCACAGTGGTAGCTTCGCGATGTATTAAAATTCTCATTGTAATTGGGAATACCAATTGTTTTTTTTAGCTAATGTGATCTTTTGTTAACAACTTTTACGTTTTAAATATGCACGAAATAAAGTCAATCAATCAATCAATCAATCAATCAATCAATCAATCAATCAATCAATCAATCAATCAATCAATCAATCAATCAATCAATCAATCAACCAATCAATCAATCAATCAATCAATCAATCAATCAATCAATCAATCAATCAATCAATCAACCAATCAATCAACCAACCAATCAATCAATCAATCAATGAATCAATCAATCAATCAATCAATCAATCAATCAATCAATCAATCAATCAATCAATCACTGCTGGGTCAAAAAGAACCCCGTTTCGGTTAAGAATTGACAGCCCTTTTCTGTACAAAACAACACCCAAAAATGCATTGTTCATTCATTCATTGTCTTTTTCTTTCTAACTTTTTCTTGCTTCCTTGCATTTTTCTTATGGGCCTACTACTATGTGAAGAATAGCGTCGTCACATTCTAACTATAGCTTCTCTGCAACGCCAATCGCACTCTCTTGCGCTGCCTATCGGTTGTGTTCACCTGCTCGGACGGCCCAAGCGCGCTCCCGTCACACGTCAGAACCCAGCCTACTGGTGCTGAGGCTGACGGGGAGGAGGAGGAGGAGAAGGATGAAGACGATGGCGGTGATACAGGAGCAACGCTGAGTTCGCTCTCCCTCTTCTCTTTTTCCCCCTTTCTTACCCCCGTCTATTCCATTTTGGATCACATGTTATTTCAATTAAAAGGGCATCTTAGCGACACAGAAGCAGAGACAGCTCGGACCGATCGGACGCGGTACCGCTCTTCATCGCCCGCCTGGTTCCTGAGCCGAGACCGAGATGGGGAACGAGGCGAGCATGGAGGGCGGCGGGCAGTCCGGAGAGGCCGGGATGATGGGCTCCGTGATGCCCGGAGGACCCGCGACCGCAGGGCCGGGAGGACAGCACGTGAAACCCGTCAACGGCTCGGCTGCCGGCGGAGGGATGGGAGTCGGAGGCCCCGGGATGGGGATGACGAGGTAGGGCCAGTGGTTGCGCGAAATATGTGCCTGGCGTGTCTTTTTGGTCTCGTGAAGAATGCACAAACGAATTGGAAGGTTGCCTCAGGAGGACATCCTTGCGGTGTGACAGATAACCCCGCGGAACCTCCTGCCAACCAAAGAAAAACCAACACGTTAAAACAACTTGACATTGAATGAAAGCGGTTGCTATAGCAGCCACTACCGGGACCCCATCATCCGTCTTCGTATTCGGTGGTGTCATGTGCTGCGATGGTAGTATTTCCCCTCTTGCTTGGTGCGTTGTACGGACCTGGCGTGACCAGCTGCAGAAAAACGCGCGCGGGCTCGAGTACACGACCGCACTCACTCACTTCCTGACGCACACGCTCCTCCGTGTTTGTCGTTTCCAACCAAATGCAGCATTCGTGCACGTCACCCATAAAATTTTGTTTTGCGTTGCTGTTTTATTCTAGAGGTGATCGACACGTGACTTTCGTGGTGCGTGTGTGCATGTGCGCGCGCGCCTGCTTCACGGTGCTTGCCTTGAATGCGTGGGCGTGTGTTTGAGGATGTGTGTCATGGTGGTACTACGTATTGTTAGGGGTTCGAAAAGATAACCTGAATTGCACACCCCTCTGATGGAAAGAAGAGATTTGGCAGACCTGTCAATTTCCTGTCTGTGGAGGCTATTGCCCAATGCATCACTGAGCATTCCCAGCTATGTATATAGTAAGACGGGGAAAAAACCCCGCTTGGACGCAATCAAGTTGACTATGTGTGGAAATAATGCAGAAACAGGCTAAGCATAAGTAGTAGATTCATGTTACATGTAGGTACGCCGTGTGCATTGATTGATTCATATACGGTGAATATAGGAGCGACGACATGGCATGTCCATCATTATATAACATAGCGACTCAGAGGAGGCATGATGACATCTTAAGCTGCCTTCTAATAAACGACAGCTCAGACGAGGCATCGTAGGAGCACGATTGCATTTGAGACAGTGTTGCTTCTATCAGATATGTTGGAATAAAGGTTTGCATAGCGTGCAGCGCATCACATTAAGTATTGATAAGACAGGATAAAAAGGCCATGTGAGCAGAATGATCACGTGCAAAGCGTGTTTGCCCCTCCCCTCTTCGTCTCTTGTTCGCAATGCCTGCACATAGTCCTCCTCTCCTTATGTCCGCCTCCCTCTTTCCATTTGAGCGTGCTTCTGGAGGGAGGATGCTTAGATGTCCTCTTCTTTTTCTCTTCTTTCCATCACTCTACTCATCCCCCCAGCTACATTTGTATGGTTATAGAATGGAAGCATGATGAAAGAGTATCATGTATTGTATGTTAGCATGTCAGTCTGTCCATTCAAATATAAATAGGGCCTTTCTTCACAATGGTCGCCCAAGTCGGAGCAGACTTTTGGTGAGACGTGTGCATTTTGACAAACAAAGCTTCACAGGCACATTGCAGTGGTTCACAACTGTTATTACCCCAGGACCCGCATTTTCCTGTTGCCGCAAAGTTGTGACCCAGTTTTATAGATGTCTAAATAACAACCTTCAAAAACATTTGTTTGTTCGCACAACTACATGGTTACATGTTGAAAGTGTAAAGTGATGTATAAGAACATCTTATTACAAACTGAGGATGAGCAAACAGAATTAAAAAAGAGCAATAATGTAAAATCCTTAATTGCTTTGGCTCCATCTGAAGAGCCTTGGAGAAGCTTTTCACATAATGTTGGAGGTTGCATCTGCCCCTGTTCATTTGTGCTGCACCGATAGCATATTTATCTCTTTGTGTAACGCTGCGTCAAAGAAGAAAGACGTTTGACATCTGATATATTTTCCGGCACACCTTGTACGCGTGGATCGTCGTAAAGCAAGAGCTCCTTAAAATTTTGACAAGCTGCCTCGACACACTGGACCTCAAGCATTTCGCATATTCTTGCTTTGTCCATGAATTCTAAAGCTCAATTTGTGCTTTCTGTTACTATAGTCAGATGGGAAAGACCCAAAGACCCCATAAAAAAAAAAAAATCTCTGTGAAATGTCAACCTAACCTCTGTGAGTCACGATTCACAAAACGAGATAACATTCTCTAATGGTCGATGCAGCCAGTGAAGTATATTCTTTGTGAGGGTCTCATCACTCCATACAGTGATCCTGGTATAAACTGACAATAATGTTTTCACCAAAAAACAAACAGAATTTGTCAGTAAGTTTGTTCACGAAAGATGGCTGCCCTCTGGCTTCATTCGTGAGAGGCCTCGGCAGTTCAGGTTATTACATACGTTTACGATGTGCTGTCAAAGCTTGACTCCCTACAGATTTTCAACCAATCACAAGCAGCCTAGAAGTAACTACACCTCCCTGCTTCTGTATTGGTCTTGTGCAGTCTAAAGTGCAAAGATGTGAGGGTGGAGGAGAGTGATAGAGTTATACAGAGCTGAAAGAGTAAGAGTAGTGAATAAAGGGAAAAAAGAAAAGAGGCTATGGAAAAGACCACTCTCGCAAGGGCATAGAAATAGAGGAAGGTGGGTGGGAGGAGCAGAGGGAAAGAAAGGCCAACCATGAAAAAGCTAACTGAAAATAAAGTCTGACATATTATCATCAGAAAAATAAATATCACTGACATTGCCAACGAATATCTCCTGTAGTACATTTTGATGTTTACAAACACTATAGGTTTATATTCCAGAGCTCCATATAGAGGCTCCAGCACATCCACCAGCCTACAGAGGGATAGCAGAAGAGAAGATGGATGGAACCTTAATGTTGTAACAGAAGTCAGGTTTATTTGTACGGCCCTTAATCACAAAATAGTCTCAAAGGGCTTCACAACCCCGCAATTGACAAATATTAACGACATTCTCTCATCTCAACATTTCCGGAACAAAGAGATCCACTCAATAAACACGCTTGACATTCTTGGCCAAAAACATTGAATTTAGCCCCAAAAAAGTATGCAAAAATAAGGTAGGTCATGGAGTTTTCAAATTTGGTTCTAATTTCTAATTGAAAAACAAAGTTGACTGTTTTTGTATGAATCTAACACAAGGTTCATAAAGTGCATGACAATAACACAATTGAATATAAAAATGTGTTGTGATTTTTTTTCAAAGCTTTTGCATTACATGCTAAACATCTTATTTTTCATGTACAATGTACATGTAGTATTTTTTTTTAAAAGCTTTTGCATTACATTTTATTTTTCATGTGCAACTCTATATAATAGTAAGGAGGAATAGGAAAAAATATGTTCAATAAATAACTAATGTTTTACTGTAATGAAGGTGGAATTGCAAAAAAAGTGAATAAGTCAGTAATTTCTTAAATATATATTCCTAATAAAATGTTCCAATTAATAGGTGGTGATTTGGGCAAGACTGAAAAGTGGATAAAAGCGCAAAACAATAGAGCCCTAATAAAGCACATAAAAGGCACAAATAAGGATATGAGAAGAATGTGTGAAGTCTGGATTGGCGTGGGGAGAAAATGAAGACGGGAATCAAGAGCAATGATGTCCAGATGGCTCAGTGAAAAGAACTTCGAGGGAGTGAGAGAGAGAAGGAGAGATAGAGAGAGAGTGAGAGTGAGAGTGAGAGTGAGAGTGAGAGAGAGAGAGAGAGAGAGAGAGAGAGAGAGAGAGAGAGAGAGAGAGAGAAGGAGAGAGAAAGCACATATGGAGCAGAACATTTGCTTGCTGTGGTCACGTGTTCATGTTCCATCTGACTCAACTCACTCATGCCAGGTTGGTTTATGCCCACTTTGTTGTGTGTATTTGTGTATGCCCATATGTGATCTATATCTCTGCGAACATATTCGAACGAATTTGCCAAACTGTATTGTGACAAGGGAGGAAAACTGATTAGCACGTACGGCTCACAGTGTGGAGGTTGTGGGTTTGATTCCGGCTCCAGCCTTCCTGTGTGGAGTTTGTGTGATCTCCACATGCCTGTGTGGGTTTCCTCCGGGTACTCCGGTTTCCTCTCACATCCCAAAAACATGCATGGTAGGCCAATTGAGCACTCCAAATTGCCCCTAGGTGTGATCGTGGGAGCGAATGGCCGTTTGTCTATGTGTGCCCCTGCAATTGGCTGGCAACCAGTACAGGGTGCAATATTTATTGGGACAAATAAGTCAAAGGCGATAATTTTCTGCTGCACGCTGAATGATGTATGTTGTAACTCTGAGCCAAAACACCAACCTTGTTAAGTGCTGTTGCAAATTTTATTGCAAAACACAAAATAAAACCCAAAAAATAATATGGTTATTATTTTGAACAGTTTGAACTTTTGCACTGGTGGTGATATAAAGGCTCTCGCGATGCCACACATTTGCATTAAATGCTGGTGATATGTCCTCAGGTGGTAAGTCAGTGCAATTATGTAGTTTGTGATTATTTCGCTGCTTTACCACAGAAAATGAACAGCACAATTCACAAAAAAATGTGTCTACTTCCCATGACATCCATGTTTGTTTCTGAGGCTATTACGCTGCGCTTGGCGTCTTTTCTCCCTCATTGCAGTTGTGAAGGTCACGACGTGTTTTCTCATTATGTTGTCGACCAGAATTTGCTGCCCGTTCACATGCATGTACGCTTTGGTATAGCTTGGAAAGGATGCAGCCAACATCGTCGCTATACAGCTTATTGTGTTGACTCCCATTAGCCTTTAGTCTTGTTTTGTGAAGCACTTTGACAAATGAGTTTCAGATTCATCTATTTGCTTTTCCACAACATTACACTGAAATGACTTTCATTACAGTCTGTCCCTTCGCCCTCACTGTGGTTTACCCAAAGATGGTGGTAAAATAAAATTATCCACCAACCTCATCAACTCAATCATTCTAAATCCATATAACATACCTTGAATGTAATATCTTATATGCAAGCAAAGGCACTGAGTGAATTAAAAAGAATGCTGTGCAGTTCATTTTCTGTTCTGCAGATATTAAGAAATAATACAATTATTATTCTTCCTCAGTATTTTTTGTAAGAGCACGTTGGAAAAATAATGGATGACAATACAGTAATCCCTCCTACTTCGCGGCTTCAACTATCGCGGCTTCGCTGTATCGCGGGTTTTCAAAAATAAATTAATGATTTTATCGCAGAAATTTCATCATTTCACGAGGTTTCGCGGCCACTTGAGTTTCTTCATTTTCCTTTAATAATGATAGCTTATGTTTAAAAGTCGTTTTCTTGTTTTGAAATGAATAAATTAAAGAGTCAGTACAGTATACTTTATCGTCACATGTGACTTCAGGGCGTTCTCTCTGTTGTATATTTTGGACTAACTCATGTTCCGTAGTGGGAAAACCCCGGATGTGGGAGGGGGAGCTTCGGGGACGTTCAGTGTTGCGATGTACGGCCAGTGAACTGACTGTGATGAAAGGAATAAAGCAGTATCCATCACGTCGTTGTCCGAACCATGCTTGCTACATCAGAACCTGGAAAATAGTAAAGATATAACACTCTCCACCGGCGGTGGCCTTCATCTGGACATAGCAATACACTGTTAGTCTCGTCGCTAAGGCATGAATGCGGAGCGCACAGTCCATTGATATGAAAGTCCCCTAGCAGCGAGCTGGTTGATGTCAGCGATAAAAATAGAATATCTTCCAAGAATAGCTAAAAAAAATCTAGTTTCTATTTCGCGGAAATTCCCATTTCGCGGGTGGGTCTGGAACGTAACCCCCGCGAAGTAGGAGGGATTACTGTAATTATATTTTCACATTAAACATGTTATTTTTATTAAAGAGCTTCCAAATATGTTTTCAATGTGTACTTGTGTTTCATGACACCAAATATTAAAACACACAAAGAAATTATTTGGATAAACGTAACAATATTCATTGCGACACTATACAATACAAAACAATTCAAGTGAATGAAAACATTTAGTCATGCTTTCTTGCCAAGAATTTGAATTGCACAGCTCTTGATATTTTTCCTATTTTAGATGCACTGCATTCACTTTTTTATGGTACTAATGAAGTCTCAATGTGATTAATACAATGCATAATGGGGCAGTGGAGTGTGGCGTGTAAGCTGGACTTAATTAATGGAAATACATGCCTTGCATGCTAAAATATCCCTGCAAGAAAAATGTAGCAAAACATCCTCCTTGAGTCAAAAGTGCACAATCAATCCTCAAAGCTCAAGCTGAGGTAAGTAACAACAACAAAGAGTATTTCTGAACACTTTGAGTTGATCCCTTAGCAGGAAAGTGACACTTAGCTCTCATGGCTCCCTTTACTGTGAAAGGATTGGTACCACCAAAGACAGAAATGGAATGTTATTATAGTCTGCAAGATTTATTTATTTTCAAGTTTTCAAAAGTAGGTCATTTTGTCAAATGTATTCAAAGGTTTGCGCTGTGAACGGGATTTATCTTCACCATCTCCCAAGCGGGAGTCCAGCTTCATGCCGACTTGTCTGATTGTGTTAAAATGATTGACAATTCAATTCAGTTTGAACACGTGTGCATTGATTCAAAGTATCTCCAATGAAAATGAATCAGTGAACATGTCAGCTTTTATTTGAATGCAAATCTTATTGGAAATACAGGTAAGCTAGTCTGCTTCTTCACTACTGGTGAGGTGCATTAGACTGTACTCTCCAGAAGACTTGCTTCCAGAAGGAAATTTGGGCCCGATATCTCTCGGCTGATTTGGGAACGTTTTGGAATCCCACTCAGAGGAGCTGGACGAAGCGGCGAGGCAGATTCAAGTCTGGGATTTCCTGCTTAAACCACTGCCCCCGCGACTCGCCCTAGGATAAGCAGAAGAGATTGTTTGCATGGCAACTTAATGTGGCACATGCATGGCGGCATGGAATGACAGAGATGTCGGTTTTCAAATGTTGGTGCATGCCAAGCATAATCATTATTTCAGACCATCCCTTTCTTCACTCTGCTGCACTTCATTGAGATCATTTTCACACCTGCCGCCATTAGTCATGGCTTTTCATTTCAGGGTCCAAGGCAGTTGAGTCACTCTGTTCTTGCCCGTCTGGCTCATTCATTTTCTGTGATAGGCAAAATTGTGATAGCAAAATTGTCAGCCTATTTGTGGCATAAATCATCAGGCTGCAGTCAAATGCGCAAATGTTGTTTTTCCAGGTAATGTAATTGCTGCCCGGATGAATGGCCTGGATGAACGGCTCTGCATTATGTGCAACACCTTGTGCTTGGGTCTTTTACAATGCATTCTTCGACAATTATTATTCAGAAGCAACGCAGAAAACAGGCTGTCTCAATAGTCATTGTGGAGCTTCTATTTACTTTCCAATTAGGTCCTTTAGATTGAATTTAGACTAATGATTCAAGATTGCAATCCTTATCGTGTTTTTTGGGCTGAGTCATTAACATCAGCCTTTAGTTTCTTTTACATACAGCCTCGTGGTTCATTGAGCAATTCTGTTTATTTATGTTGCTAATGGGGGTAAAGAATCAGAAGAGTAACTTTTGGCTCCAATATAATGTGAGAGCTATTCTGGCCGGTTCACCAATTATTAAGGACTACCAAAGTCAATTTGGTTGCCATGGCAATGTTCAAAATGGAATTTTGTAAACTACCACACATGACTTCAAAGTTTGGAAGACTTTGAAATATCTTTTTGCAATCAAACGTCTTGTCGTCATTTAAAGACTTCATTTGCATAGAAAATTTGTGGATTCCCCGATATTTATCCACGGAGAGTTCCAGCTGTGCATTACGTAGTATTCAATGATGCTACGCACATCATGTTTTTTTTCCCAAGACAACCGCTTGCAACCCTTGACAAATATGATGTCAAAATCGTCATGTATAGCGGTAGTGTACGTTTAGTCCATTCTATCTGAAAGATCTTCCATGATTACTGCGGAGGTTTTATAGTTTGTGAAAAGGTGCGTTTTTTAGGAAAGTGCACGAATAATTGAGGAAAGGCATCACTACGATTAGATGTATCAAATTGTACCACAAACCTGTGAGACTGATGCAAGATTGACTTGGATTATTTTCTTCTTGGCTGTGTAACCACTGGCCGGTAGATTAGTCAATTGATGCAGCAAAGTGAGATGGAAAAGATCAAGTCAAGCAGCTTGCGCACCACTAAAGCAGATAAACATCTTGCTCATTTCCCCTCCCATTTTATACACATGGCAAAAGATTGCAAAGATGGTATCATTGTGTTTACTTTGCTCACATCAAACCTTCTCAATCCCGAGACGTGAACAGGACGAGGCCCTGTTGTCAAAACAATAATAGAATCTTTAATCCAGCTCTTGTGTTGGATTTCACAAGATTGTGTAGACGTGTGACTGCTGCATTTAAGTTTTAGACATTAACTATTTTTTTTTCCAGCTGTGCACTAAAGCTTATCCTTTTCTTACTGTACTGCAGTTCCCTCACCAGCTTTTTAAGCCTCTTATTCTGTGTTCTTCCACCATCACCCAGCTGCCTGAATTAGTGGAGCTTTGAGCTTCTTGTTGAGTCACCCCATCAAATACACACATGACGAGACAGTGTGCACACAAAGCATACATAGCAGAATTCCCTCACAATGTTTTCCTGCGCGCAAATATAATACCATTGTTTAATGTCTTAAAGTTCTTCGTTTCTACTTTAGTACGACCGAAACACACACAAGAACAATCTGAAGGAGCACATTTGCTACTTCTTCACAAATACATTATCTTTGTGGTATTTTGGTCCAATTCATCTCCCCACCCTTTGTTGTAGGGCCCTTAACTACCTTCTTGCTTGGGGCACCAGGGGATGCCACTTTATCTACAGCAGGGATGTTCAAACGTTTTGCAAAGTGGGGCAGATTTGGTGAGGTGAAAATGTCTGGGGGCTGACCACTTAGCTTAACCTGGCAAGAGCCAGATTGATTCGTGAATCACCAGACAGAGTTCTTCACAATATCAATTTGGGACTGCTCCACTGTGATATGCTCGGGAAAGGTGGGACAATTGAATGCAATACTTCAAGCTGATTGGACGATATGGTTTTCACCAATCACAGCAAGAGAAGTCCTAATCGGGATTTAATAGAAGCGCAAACCTCTAAAAATGCACAATGCGTTTCCCATTGCTCTTCTTCCAAAAGGAAGCTGTGAGTAACTTCTCAAGAACAGGATTAATTGTAGTGTCCATGCATTCGTTTCACCAGTTTGGTTGGTTCGTTTGTTTTCCCCGGCCTCAGCGCTTCTTGCTTTCGTCGCAGCCTCATATCCCACCAACAATAACATTGTCTAGTGACCGGCTTGGAGGAAATCAGCAGGCTCAGGACAAGATGGAGTGTCGTATTTCTTTAGCTCACAAATACCGTGAGAATTCATTTTTTAATTTAATTTTTAATTTAAATCAAAGCAATTCATTTTTTAATTTAATTTTTCACGAACGTTATAGTTTGCATGTTTCATTTGGTAGTGCTCCTCGACAATGAATTTTTAGCCAGCCTCTCAACAAACTTAGCAAACACAGTTGTTTTTTTATTTCGGAAAGAAAAATATGCCAATTTTCACTTGTCCTGGAAGCAACAGCCCTCTCTGTGAACCTTCCTCCTGAAAGTGCCACACAAAAGTCATACAGCGAGAGGTTTAGTTTGACACCTAACACGACCTTGGGATTGGTGTGTTCGGAGAGGCAGCGTGCGCTCGGAGCACATTTACGAAAGCACCCGGAATCAGGTCTGCTGCCATCTTCTGGTGAAATATAATTTCCTTTTTTTTCTGTACATTTTCTTCTATGGTTGGCAGTGCTGAGGGACTACAAGTTCTTAGTATTATGCCAGAGGCTGGCGGCCGGTGGAAATTTGAACACGAGCCGCATTTGGCCCACGGTGATTGCAATTCACACATGCGAGATCTCTGTGTGTCGTGTGTTTGTGTGTAGCCTGCTATGCTCCCTTTTAATTGTTCTGTGCCTGTGGTTGTTGTGAGTTCCTTTCTCAGCTTTCATCAGCACCCTGACTAATTATTTTAGTGTTTTTCCCCCTCATTACTGTTTCTGTCAATCTGGTTGTAAAAAGATAATGGGATTGGCTACCAAACATTGACATTTAGGATTCTTAATTGCTTATTCATCCAGTACTATGTTAAATAAATCAGTTTCCCATACAGTTACGGAGCAAACTTGAAATAGGATTAGCACACATGCACACGCGCACTACACATTTGTGTTTGATTTTCCCTTAATTTTAGGGCGTGTTTAGATTGAGACAGCATTGGATTATTTGCTTGCTATTATGATACAGTTTGTGAGTAGCAGGTGTATATGTTGACGTACTGAAAGTCAACCCCTTTCGGTTTGTACTCACACAATATACAAATGACTTGATCTCTAATTCTTGTCTTCTTTTTCTTCTTCTCTTGCAGGGGACCAATGGGTCAGATGGGTAGCCCCAAACTTGACATGCAACAAGGAGTTCATGGGGAAGGTGGTGTGGGAGGAATAGGAAGTTTAGGAAGTGGGATGGGTGGAGGAATGGAAGGCAGAATGGGCGGAGGAATAGGAGGTGGGATGGGAGGCGGAATGGGAGGTGGGATGGGAGGAGGAATGGCCACTGGAGGTGGAATAGGCTCAAGAAGCGGTGAGCCCTATCGCCTGGCCGCCCATGACACGCCAACCTCCCCACGTCACATGCAGTCAGGCCAGGGGTCCGGAACTGGGCAGGGCTCAGGCCACGGGATGAGTCACAGTCCAGCAGGGGCCAGCATGGGGGCCCATGCAGGGCAGAGTCCTGGCCAGCACGCCTCCAGACGAAACCTGCAAGTCGACTTCAACAGTTCGGGTGGCTCCAGGACTGGCCGCTCCCCGTCGGTGTCACCAGACCGTGGTGTGACACCCACCTCGCCCTACTCGGTGCCACAGATCGCGCCCATGCCAAAGAGCAAACTGTGTCCGGTGTGTACTACCACAGAGCTCTCCAACCCACCAGCTGTGCCCAACTACAACATCTGCACCCAGTGTAAAGCCACCGTGTGTAACCAATGTGGATTCAACCCCAACCCACACCTCACTGAGGTAGGTGATGCTTACTTGTGCCTTGGTAATACTACTACTACTACTACTACTAATAATAATAATCCCATTAATATTAATATTAATATTAATATTAATATTAATATTAATATTAATATTAATATTAATATTAATATTAATATTAATAGTAGGGTTAATTAATAGTAGGGTCAATATTTCATCTTTTTGTTGTTATTATTATTATTAATCAATAATTATTAATTATTAATTATTAATTATCAATTATCAATTATCAATTATCAATTATTTATTATTTATTATTTATTATTTATTATTAGTTATTAGTTATTAGTTATTAGTTTTTATTTTTATTTTTATTTTTATTTTTATTTTTATTTTTATTTTTATTATTTAAACTCATTGCTTGGTCGCACTTTACTGTTATACAAATTACTGCTGTACTGTAAAACCTGATTGGGAGTTATATTGTGCTGGTCTAAGTTACAGGAAATTTGAAACGAGCCTTCAGCATCATTGTTCTAGTAAAGACCCCCCCTTTACCTTTACCATTGCTTGGTCGCACTTTACTGTTATTCACATTACTGTGCTGTAAAACCTGATTGGAAGTTATTTCTGTGCTGGTCTGAGTTACGAGCCTTCAGCATCATTGTTGCAGCCTGTAATCTAATATGTGCTACTTGCATCCATAAGATGGCACATCATAACATCAGATAGCATTTAGCAGAGAGAAGAGTGATGCAAATTAAGAGGATCAGCAAGAGATTACACTTGTTTTGATTATGTTGGGATTCAGTTCATTAGTGACATGGGTCGCTGGCTGTTATTTGATTGTTTTGACCTGGAATTGTAGTTCAGCATGTTATAGACATTCATGCATGTATCATTCACCTAGACTTACATATGGAGGTTAACAACGTTTCCTCGTCCCCCATCATCACGATTATGAATATGTTTTTGAGCTCACCTGTGTTTTACATGAAGCTCCTGTCTCTTGGAAACATGGATGACCTACATGAAGCCATTTCCATCATTGTGTGCTGCTATCGCCAATTTATCACTTTAAATGGATAAAATTTTGCAAGAGATGCAACTTCTTATTCATATGGATGAGAAATTTTTCAACGCCCACATTCCCTTATGCGTTTATGTTTCTCTTATTGTTGTTGAAAAATGACATCTGGGAAAGATGTTAAAAAGCTGTTGTGTGGAAGCTAGTCGTTGAATAATTAACAGCAGGAAAAGTGTGGGTGTTGAGCCTTTGGGATAAGTGGAGGTGCTTGAACACCCACATCCCCAACAGGTGCAATGCCTCTGGATACACCATCTGATATCCATACTAGTTGTACTAAGTTCATTTTGTTTCCCTTGTCAATCACTTTTTTTTTGGTTCTTTTATCACAAACAATTTAGTTTTAGGTTGCATTACCTGACATGTTTTGGCATGTACTTCCGCCTTCATCAGAGTGTCCAAGACGGAAGTACATGCCGAAACATGTCAGGTAATGCAACCTAAAACTAAATTGTTTGTGATAAAAGAACCAAAAAAAGTGATATCCATACTGTCGCTGTCCAATATATTTATTATATTTATTTATATGGGAATACCAAACTACTCTGTTATAGCGATTACATGATGTACTATATCACACATTGTAAAATATATGGGATTTATTTTACTGTTGACCAAAGACATTTAATTTTGCTTTGCCCCAAAATCTATTTCGTAAATAAAATTCGAAAAGTAACTATAGTCAAATTATAAACCCGTTCCGTAAAAATTATACTCGTGAAGTTTGCATGCTGTCGCTGTGATTGCATACATAGGTTTTCTCTAGATGCTCTGATTTCCTTCAATTGAGTGCACCCTGCTTCTTGCCTATAGTCTGCTATGCTCGGCTTTAGCTCACCCCTGAGCTAAGGACAAGCGCAATATGAAATGACTAGATGTGTAGATAGCACTGGTCAATGGGTACAACCAAGTGATTAAAGTTTGTCAGTTCACAGGGCATTAGATCAAAATAGAGTCAATAATAAAGGCAGCACTCGCTCACTGTGCATAATTATGCTAACTTGAGAGACGGGAAACCCATTTAGCAGCCTGGAGTGGTGGTAATGCAAACTGATGATATTGTTTTTGTCTGCGTCTTGAGCAGCCAATATTTTGGGAAATATCAGACCTACTCCATCGGTAGAGCCATCCCAGCAGAAAGCATGTCCGCTTTTAACCAAAGTGTCTCTAGTGTGTGAAAATGGACAGTATGTGTATTGTAGGGTTATTTATAGAACCTTAATTTACTCAGGAACATTACGATAACTCTTCTCACAGGGAGTTCTATTTGGATGATGACGACGCTAAATTTGGCCTTTGTATGTTTGGAGAAATTATAAATAATAATAATAATTATTATTATCATATCATTTGTTGCTATTTCTGATATAAATGCATTCATTCAACTCTGTCTCTCTTCCTCTGTCTCTTGTTCTCGCTGCCGTTTGTCATCAGACTTTTGCAGACAACATCTTCTTCCCTACAGCCTGTTTGTTGTTCAACGCACTGCAGGCTAATTTTAGACTCAATGTGCACACATGGCTGCTGACAGAGATGTGTGTCTGCTTATGTGTATGCGTGTGTGTGTGTGTGTGTGTGTGTGTGTGTGTGTGTGTGATACGCTTGTAAGAGGAGAGAGAAAAGAAGGGATTAATTGGTTTCAGCAAAAAAAAAGAAATCTGCAGATTGAGCTTTCACTGCCTGTCAAACATATTTTTATGTTCAAATGTGTTTTATCATTCAGCTCTAGTGCATCCCAAGGGTGTTTGATGGGGTCGAGGTAAGGGTTCTGTGCAAGCTCCACACCAAACTCATTCAAGCCTGCTGAAAATGGCCTTTTCTTAAACTGTTCCCATTCCATTGCGTACAATTATCGCAAATATCTTTCGAAGATGACCAATTGAGGGATCAATGAGTCAATTTATCAATGAATTGATTGATTAAGAGGTGTGACCGCAGCTACCTATCCACCCATTTGTCACACTCTAACCACTTGTTCCAAAATAAGATGTCTTGATTATTCATAAGCTGCAACACATTTCTTATTCCCACATATTTTAAACAGTGAAATGTCATCCTTCAAATCCCAGTACCATGCATCAAAGAAACGTTGGCCTTTGTGATTTTACTTTAGACAAAGTATTCTGCTCACTTTTTATATTCGTCATCCCCGCAGGTAATAAGTTAAAATCATTTCCTGAGCTTGCAATTACCTTTCACATAATGTGCCGGGAACGAGCAACTCCAGCGCTACTTCATTGCATGGCATTGTGACTAAATCAATGATTCAATTTCTTTTTGTCCGCTGCTTTTCATATTTCAGATTCACGTTTCTTACTTTCCCTTCACATCTTTCTCCTTCTTCTCTTAAACCGCATGTGTGTATGTGAAAATGGGGGTTGCTACTTGTTTCCATTTAGAGAACAAGAGAAGCTTTATTCAAATTCTAAACCAGAAAATTGTGTGTCGCCGTCAACATGATCATGATAATGAGACACAAGACATGTGACACAAGACGCACTTTGGCCTGGTCGTCAGTCAGTTGCAGTGTATGTATGAACAAACAACCAGTCACACTCTTGTACACACTGTCACTGAATTTCCCCCTTTTTATAGGCTTTTTGGACTGACACAATCTTTAGTAGCAAAACCTCAAAATGAAAGGCGATGAACGATCCGATGATTTTGTGCTAGTTTACAGTCTAGAAATTTGGGTCAAATTCCAACCTACAACCTCAGGGGCATTCCTCTTCATACGAATCATTACAGCGCACACTGATGGTTTGTTAAAATGTCAAAACATCGTTTGTATCTTCAGTCGATAAAGGAGGCTACATTGACAAAACCTATAGGGGGCACTACATTAACGTTTATTGGCCTCTCCGCTCCCTTTCCCTCTAGTATAAGGGTGCCCTTATGGCTCGTTATCGTGATATTCTTGCTTCTTCTCCTTTCACTTATCTTCACGCCCTTCCTCACACCCCTCTGAGCTGTGTGCCAAAGATGGGGGAGGAGGATTTATCTTTCCTTATGCATGGAGAGAATCATGTCTATTCTGGGAAAGTAGGATGAGATGGAAGGTAAGGGAGAGGAGGGGAGCGTGACGATGTGAAGAAGGTGAGAGAGTTGAAGGTTCTCTCCTCACATGCATTGATTATGAGAAGTTCCTTAAGTCAAGCAGGTGGACGGACGCTCTCACAACGACGAGTAAACATATGCATATGTCGTGTGTCGTTACGCGTGTACTTTGACCAACACACAAACGTCGACTTGAACGCATCCGCATCGAGAGGATACAGCTGCAAACCCGGCAGTTCAAGCGCGGGAATTCCTAATGAGGCGTTTTAAATGATGAATGCATTCTGCTGGCACTCACATGGCTGCAGATGGGAGGGAGGATGGCGCCGGCCGAGGCTCTCAAGCCAGGCTGCAGCGCCACTGTGACAAAACGAAAAGACCAATGTGACTAATAAACTGAAATATTTTAATTGTGCTTCCACTTGAAGCTTACTGCAAAACTGACGCATAAAGTAAAAGAGAATCAAAGTGTTTAATCAAACCAATCAAACCGCTTTACGATAGCATATAATACAAATCGACATAGATGGGCAAACGGAAATTAACATTGACGTTATTGTCATTATACTCTTTTCAAACTGCTGCTAATTTCCCACATTGAACGTCTATATCTGTGGGAGCAACAACTATTCCTGGAGTTTAGATAGAAACCTTCTCTGCCTCTTATCAAATCAGGTCCAGTCTATTTATATAGCCCTTAATCACAGAAACGTCTCAAAGGGATTCACATGGCCACAGTTGACAATTATTCTCAACATCTCCTGATCTGTGCCTGAATTGAACCTGCAGTGACTAGTGCATGCAAGGTACCTAAATGTAATACCGGAGTCTTTTGTAAATTAATTCCTCGATGTCAGCGGCTATGCAAAAAAAAATTGTCAATGATTCACCCGTCCCTAACTCAACCTATTCCGACCATCACAGGTAAAAGTAGTAATGTGGGCTTGCTCACACATCACAGCACAGGGGGGACATAAAGGTGGCACAGCAGCATAACAGAAGCTGCAGGAGGATTTCCAAAGGTTGGGTGGCTGCTGCCCCAGTGCGATAACACCCTGTTTTGACTGAGCTTTGCAAACAGGTTTGCACTGGAAGGGAGATGTCTTATCTCCCGTTTCCTTCTCCCACACAACAGACACCCTTTTGTGGTGACTGCTGTACCCAAATACAGCAAAACAACAGTGGCAAGCTAATAACAACCTTTAGCATTGAACAAAGAAAGCAACAACCACGCACAAAAAGAGCACACAGAATTAATTTGCGAGACATATTCTTGTAACTACGCTGAGCTACACTCTAGGTCTAACCAGACATGAACTGCGAACAGAAATGAGACACGGCTAGGGCACACTAAAGTGAGGTTGGGAGCTGATTGGATGACATAAGAAGCCGTGGCTTATGACTTTAGATGTAAAATTAAATGGTTGCGTGTTTCCCGCATATGCTGTACATATTTGAGATTAGTGTTCCTCAACATTTATTTAGGTAAGGCAAGTAAGGTAATATTTTGTGATGTAAGACAAAAATTTTCATAAAAATTGGACACACAGGTTTGGAATCGAAGAGTGTTTAATCCTTCTACCCGTCACTGTCATATGTAGATAGATGAATAAGGATACATATTGTACTGTGCATTGTTTTTTGTTTAGATAATCTAACAAATTATCCTGAGGAAGACCAATAAATGTGTCAGAGGAAGATTAAAAGTGACAGACCACAAAAGTGAAGGTACAGCGCTCCACAAAATTACCAGTCCACCCATCAAAGAAAGACCATCCAGCCTCATGAATTACTTTGATGTAGACACATTTCATCAATTAAACACTTAATGGAATTTTGGAATCCATCATGTCTTCCGTTCTTGTGATTTAGTAGTAGTTTAACAGCATTTTGGAATTGCATTTACACATAACATATTTCATATTCATATTATGTAACTTTCTCACACTGAGTCTTATCTGCCTATAACAGACCCATCTATCCAGCCACAAGCTTCTTGTCTATTCACAGTTTGTCCACTCCCACTGATTGTGTGTGCATGATGTTGGCAAGGAAGCTGCGATCACACTGGGTTTGTTCCAAAGTGCTGAGACAGATTTTAATTAGGAAACATACGGTACGATCCTAATCGATACCATCGAACCATTTGAGGTTGTTCAATGGAAAGAGAGGTGTGTATGTGAGTTTGGTGTTCAGCCATTTTTTGTACTGCTTAAGTTGCGAGTGACCAGCCAATCGCAGGCCACATGCAGACAACTAATCATTCCTACCCATACAAAACATATTTAGAGTCTTCAATAATACCAGCCTGATCGAAAGACGACTTGAAAAATAGTGCAAGTGTAAATCCCCTAAAGTGAGTGTTTTGTTCCCAATATCAGTCATTTTGTTCTGCAAGCTAGTGAAGGTGCACACATGGCATATGAGATGTTTTATAATACGACCGGTTGTGTGTGAGCGTGTCAGTGGCTCCTGCTGCTCGCTATGGAGGCAGAGGAAGATCGCGAGAGTGTTTTGCACACAACTGGAGAGTGCAGCACCTGCAATTACGGCGCCAATTATGGTTCATCGATCGCACTTTGCCTAGCTATCATTTCCGTGGTGTGTGTAATTGTGTGGGAGTCAGTGAAGTTCACAAAGCCAGTGTGACTCCCACTTTTGAATGTGTGGTTGACACTTTTGTGCCTCATACGAACTAGTTTTATATTGATTAGATATGGAAAACACTGTGGTCAATGGTCATCGGGTGTCTATTTTCAGTTAATCAAAGAGGTCACCCTTCTTGCATTGAAGGATGACTAATATGCGTGTCTTAACTAGCGAGTGAGTCTCTGTGCTTTGTTATTGGAAAAGTTCCAGGAACGTCCTTCCAGCTTGCGGAATATTGATCAGTGCATTAGTCTATAAGTCAAGTAAGCCAGAAAGACAAACTGTTCCTTTATTGGAGTCATTCTGCATATCAGCCTCCACTCAATGTCTACTGTCAGTCGTACTGCAGTATTGGAGTCATTCTGCATATCAGCCTCCACTCAATGTCTACTGTCAGTCGTACTGCAGTCACCGTTAATCCGACAGAAGTGAGTCCAAACATTTGTAAACATTTTAACTTTTTGCAGGTGGCGCAGCACCCAAATAAACAATATTACAATACAATTTCTCTTGTGGTTGTTTTAACTTTAGATTGTACTCACTTTTGTTGCTATCTGTTTAATTGCTAATGCCAATGTGTTGAGTTATTCTTTGGGCAGAGTAAATTTCCGCACTAACTACTTTACATTCTCGCAGAGTGGCATTTCTTTTAGTGTTGTCCCATACATACAATAAAATACCGATCCAATCCAAGAGACAGATTGTGACCCTGTGTCAGGTTTGAAGACTCCTCATAAAATATCCTGCACTGTGTTAAAAAACAAAAAACAAAGCATTTTTTTGTCATGAAGCAGAAGGCCACAAAGAAGAGGAAAAAAGCAAAATGAAGGACAAACTGGATATTTTGAGAAGCTGATCAATTACACCTCCCATTTTGGCGACAGATGCTATCTGCACTTTGCTTTCTAGCCACAAGTACATATTAAAGTATAAATAAAGTTAAGCATTACCATAACATATACATGATCAATGAGTAATCGTGTTTACTAAATTTCAGTATCTCAGCTCAACTATCAACTCATTTTTAAATCAAAACAATCTTGAATATTGTTTTTTCCAGGCCTAATACATATGCTTACAAAAGAATCCCATACAAAAGGTCAAGGGCATATAATATGCACAGCTTTACATGCAGCCATGTTTTTAGGAAATATCAGTCATTCTTGAGGGTTTTAATTATTATGTTCCACATATTATATAGGCTGAAATAATGTTTCAATCAGAGATTTGATAAAGTAAAAAAATCTAAATGAGTGAAACCATTCCTGATCAAACCTGTGAACTAACGCTAACACTGGTGTCACGCCTCGTACCCAGCCGTTCCTCCATGTTGTCTGTTGTCATGGTTTCGCCCGTGTGCTCGCCCCTCCCCTCCTGTGTGCCCCTGATTAGTTTGATTGTGCTCACCTGCCTCTTGTTACCATGTCATGTATATAAGTCCTGTCTGCCCCCCCATGCCCTGTCGGATCATTGTCTTTCTGTCTTTTTGTTGCTGTTGTCTTGTTGCCGTAATGTCTTCACATCTTTTGTCTCACGTCCCTGTCGGTCAGTCATCTTGTTGGTTTTGGTTAGGAAGTCATGTTAGTTTGTTAAGTCATGTCAGTTTTGCCGAGTCTGTTTTTGAGTTCCTCAAATAAACCCTGGTCCAAGCTGCACTTGGTCGCCCTGCTCCATTCCTCAATCCTGACAGAATGATCCGACCATCACAGCGACCAGCGCTTGGACCTCACTCCACCATCGGCTCCTATCAGCGACACCCGACCCAGTTCCAGCGCCGCAAGACACACGGCCGCCCCCCCGACACAGTTCCGACGGCGCAGATGCTACGGCCGCCACCAGTTCCGGCGGCGTGGATCCAGCGGCCGTCACCCAGTCGGCCTTCGGCGGCGTGTGGCGTGCGGCCACCACCTGAACCAGTTCCAACGGCGCGGATGCTGCGGCCGCCACCAGTTCCGGCGGCGCGGATCCAGCGGCCGTCACCCAGTCGGTTTTCATCGCCGCAAGACACACGGCCGCCCCCCCGACACAGTTCCGACGGCGCAGATGCTACGGCCGCCACCAGTTCCGGCGGCGTGGATCCAGCGGCCGTCACCCAGTCGGCCTTCGGCGGCGTGTGGCGTGCGGCCACCACCTGAAACAGTTCCGACGGCGCGGATGCTGCGGCCGCCACCAGTTCCGGCGGCGCGGATCCAGCGGCCGTCACCCAGTCGGTTTTCATCGGCGCAAGACGCACGGCCGCCCCCCGACAGTTCCGACGGCGCGGATGCTGCGGCCGCCACCAGTTTCGGCGGCGTGGATCCAGCGGCCGTCACCCAGTCGGTCTTCGGCGGCGTGCGACGTGCGGTCCCATCCCGACAAACCTGGCTAGTCGCCAGGTGGCTCCCATGGAACTATATTGTAGCGTTGACTGGCGTTTCGTACCCAGCCGTTTCACCATGTCTGTTGTCATGGTTTCGGTATGGACTTCCAGAGTTGCCGCCGATTGGCGTCAAACTGTCCCTGAGTTTGCCGCCGATTGCGGTCCATGTCCCCGAGTTTGCCGCCGATTGCGGTCCATGTCCCCGAGTTTGCCGCCGATTGCGGTTCAGGTCGCCAGTGTGTGCCGCGATTGTGGCCCTGGCTCCCTGAACGCCACCGGTTGCAGTTCATGTCCCCGAGTTGCCGCTGATTGCGGTTCATGTCCCCAGTGTGTGCCGCTGGTTGCAGTTCATGTCCCCGAGTTTGCCGCTGATTGCGGTTCAGGTTCCCAGTGTGTGCCGCGAGTGTGGCCCTGGCTCCCTGAACGCCGCCGGTTGCGGTTCATGTCCCCGGGTAGCTGCCGATTGCGGTTCTGACTGGCCGCTGAGGCCAATTGGACTGGTGCGCTTCCCCCCTCCCCCCCCGTTTGCTACGTGGGGGTTTCGGTTTTTTTTGGGACGTCGGGGGCCGTCCACTTGGAGGGGGATACTGTCACGCCTCGTACCCAGCCGTTCCTCCATGTTGTCTGTTGTCATGGTTTCGCCCGTGTGCTCGCCCCTCCCCTCCTGTGTGCCCCTGATTAGTTTGATTGTGCTCACCTGCCTCTTGTTACCATGTCATGTATATAAGTCCTGTCTGCCCCCCCATGCCCTGTCGGATCATTGTCTTTCTGTCTTTTTGTTGCTGTTGTCTTGTTGCCGTAATGTCTTCACATCTTTTGTCTCACGTCCCTGTCGGTCAGTCATCTTGTTGGTTTTGGTTAGGAAGTCATGTTAGTTTGTTAAGTCATGTCAGTTTTGCCGAGTCTGTTTTTGAGTTCCTCAAATAAACCCTGGTCCAAGCTGCACTTGGTCGCCCTGCTCCATTCCTCAATCCTGACAACTGGAGCAGTCCTTGGCAGTTGTCTCCACATTTCTTTGCCCGCTTGTTTTCCTGAGCCCAAAAGCAATTTACGGCATTTTGATGGACAGGTCTATTAGCGTAAATGCTGTGCGTGGGTTTCAAGATGTAAGTGCATATGGATCCTGTGGGAGCCTGTGGAGCCGTGCAGAGCACAAGGTGTGGCCAATTGTGAGTGTGTGTACTTGAGTGTTTGGTACTGTATGTGTGCATACGGTCCAGGCTCAGATTTGTAGAGTATGTAATGGGCTATATTGTATTACACTCTGGACTGCCACACTTGACTGCAAACAGCTTTAAGTACTTGCTTACTTTACATTACTACACTCTGAATCTTGCATCTTTGAGTGTTCAAATAATGGATCTTTCAAGACAGCAACTCTTTATCTGGGCATACTTTCTTAAGGCACCTGAACATATTTGGGGCTTGAACCAGTAAATGCTACATAAATACCGCCCAAAAAAAGCACTGAAAGGATTATGTTATTCATACATCACTGCTGTAGTTGAATCATTGCGTCCTGTTAAGTTTGAATCCAGCCGATCATTTTTTACACTATTAATAGGATTGCAGGTGTGCTGAAAGCCGTCCCACCTCACTACTGGACTGGTCACCAGGCATTCGCAGGGCCTATTAAAACTTTGAATACATTTTTGCGTGTTCCTGCAGTGCCATCTATTTTTATGCTAATGCCTCACTATCTTAAATTACGCAAGTGAGCGGCGACTATATATCAAATACATTACCCTGATTAATGTCCATGTAGTAAAGTTATCAATTCACATCTGCTTGTTGAATGCCTTGCATTTGATTTCTCGGGTCCAATTTAATCTTTCTATAGCTGTTATAGGCCCGTTTTATTTCAAATGTACAGAAAAATACTATTAATTGTACCTTAACACAATAGTTTCAAAGTTGGGGTTATAACTATAGGCTGCAAACAACTGTACAGTGGTGAACTGCATGTTTGGCACAGTTGGAATTTATCCCGCTTAATCCACCTCTTAACACAATCATGTTGCAATACTAGAAATCATCAGATTAAAACACAATATAACAGCACACAATGGTGCCACAGACATCACCCAGAGCAGTTCAGAGTAATAATATGTTAAAAATAATATGACATAACAATAATGTAGATGTTACAACTACACAATCTGAAGCAAATATAAAAATCTACCAGGTTAGAGGAACACTCCCATTGCTAATATATCCTGTTTGAATTTACCACAGTTAAATGCTGGTTCCGGTTCATACCTATAGAGAGAGCCATGAGAGGACAAACAAAAACACAAAAGAATAGCAATGCTTGCTTTCCATTGAAGTGCAGGTTAAAAGATGCTCCAGTGAGGGACCCAATGAGTAGTGACCATGTCCACTTTTGTGTCAGGCTAAGCGACATTCAGGGCACTTTGACATTTGTTATACATAAAATGTTGACAGGGACCGTCTTGTATTGATTAAACAAGCCCCTTATTTCCATTTAGAGTGGTAATATCATCAAATTCATGTGACTTGGCTTGGTCGAATGAACGAGGTAACAACTGCAGGATGGTTAGGGTTAGGGAGTGTATCCTCATACACTCCCTAACCATCCAGGAGCCATTAAAATGTGCTGAGGTGCCCTTGAAGTAAAGCATCATACAAACAGGACAACAGCCTTTTAACATGCATTGGACAATTGCCAGCATCAATGGTCCTTTGCAGTTAGATTCCATGATGTCATCTCATGCCTGTTCAAAAATATGCACCCCGGTGACGCGCATGATATTGGGTGTGAAGTTACTCTAACACATGCTTTTCGTGTTTGTGACGTGTGTCATGGTAACAGGTTCAGTGCGTGTTATCCCACTTGCAGTATACTTAGACACCCACCTTTAAATTGAATAAGGTGACGTCGTCCCTCACTTCTTCCTGGCACCGCGTAGTCTGTAAAAGGGATTATTAAATTTATATTAGGGCACAATTGGTTGCACGTTTGGTAGTCACTTGGCTGTTTTAGAGGGTAAACATATAAATACACTGTAAAGAGTAGATTTGATAAAACATATATGAAAATATTACTAATGTGTCCCTTGACAATTAATTTAACATGTTCATTGCTATTTTTAAATTGCTTAATTATAATGATATTTTTTATTCATTTACCAAGTGCGTGTATAAAAATTGGTTTGACGTGTATAAAAACTGGTTTCGAAGTGTATAAAAACTGGTTTCTTAACGTGTATGAGAAAAAAGACAAATAGCCAAACTGACTACACACAGGCAAAATGGAAACAGAAAAATAAGTCTGGAACTGTCTACTTGTGTTCCATTTTATTGATTCATATGTTGAGATATTACTTTAACGGATTAAGTGAGAAAGGGGTAGGAATCTAAAAAGCTCAACTTCCTGGTACTCCTTTTTGAGCATTCTTCGTTGTTTTTTCTGTTTTTTAGTTTTTTTGTTTTCTCTGACTTAAATACAGCATTTTAAAAGGTTATTTATTGTATTTCATTGTTTTGTTTTACCTCTTTTCATGTTGTAAGCATATACATATCAAATCAAATCAAAAAACAATGTTTCTTAATCACAGTGCAACCTTGCTGGTCAAACACATGCATATTAGGCATTTCATAGGCATTTTTAAACTAACGTTATATATTATATGAACCAATTTGTCCTTAGTCATGACATTGTTTAAAAAAATCATAAGAAGAAATTTGCAGCAGATTGGCCGCACATTCATATCACATAATCATGATCACTTTATCTGCTTTAGCTGTTGCACAGGTGAAAAAAGCGCTCAACTACTCTAAAACATAATGAGAACAGAACAGAACAACAGAACAATGAGAATGTGCAATGAAAAATAGTCTCTCATTTTGATGTTACGGATGGGATGCTATGAAGTATTAACAGACCGGTCGAAGGAAACATTGTCACATGGCACAAAGAGGCACGCTCAGTACTCATTGTTTTTCATTTGATCGTTTTAAATTTATGACATGCATATTTTTCATACATAATGTAATTAGGTGTAGGTTTCAGTGTAGGTTAAATATAGATGACAGCGTGTTAGAATTTACAACTTGATGTTACAGAGCTACCATAGTTGCGCAAAAACCAAGGAAAAAGCAAAACATGCATGCAGAGGTAATTTTTATCATGCGAGACCGTCATTCAACTCTGAAACTTTACATAACTCTAGTTGTGCATTCTGTAGAAATGTTGCGTTATTTTTTCCTTGTTGACAATGTGGTGAGATATTCATTTCTATTCGCATCAATGCTTGCCATCACTTTCATTAGTCTATTGCCATTTTGTTGGCAGTGAGCAGAAAAAGTGAATCTAATGAGAGGATGGCTCATAACAGTGGTAGCGAGTTCTCTTCCACCCTCATTGTGCTGCTTTTTTCTCTTCAATTGAATCTTGCTCCATCGCCTGTTCTCTGGATATCTTTTTATGTCTGCAGGCTAATTAATGACAAATTGGATTATAGAGTCATGCTGAACTTTGCTCAAAGGAACGCACTGTCTTCCTCCCACCCCCATTCTCAAATGAGACTGTGATATTGGGAACACTATTTTGACAGATGTGACAATCAGATCACACATGAATTGTTTTGTCAGCAATGCCACCAATCTGTGGAAAGATCACCACTGTAAAGGAGAGTGTGTGTGTCTGCCTGTGCGTGTTTGTTTGTATGTGCACATCTGAGTGCATATGTTTGTGTCAAATCCACATAGAGACTTGTTGCTATGCACAATCTATTTGTCGTGGGAATAAACACATGTCGGTAAGCACGACATGCAAATTGCACAGGAAAGCTGGAAGTAAAGATTCTTGAAAAATCTATTTGGAAAATATGCAAATCATTAAGTGTAATGCAGTCATGTGATTGGTTTTATGTCAATGCTGTTTAGATGTCATACTTTTGGATTATGGGGTCCAAAACCAACAAAAGTATTTTCTTTCTCATTGTACAGTGGAGCCAGTTACGGTTGATTGCAAGCTATTCCAGAGTGCTGTTCAACCTCTATTTAATTTGCATTTAACACCATTTTTTTTACATACATAGAAGGGCAAAAAGTTCAAGGACGATAGTCACATAACTTAGGTTTTATGTGATATGCAGACATCTTGACGTCTATTTTTTTTTTTACAATTTTAGAAGAGAACTTTTTGTTGAAATTCTAAACCATCTGTCTTCTGGAGTGATGGCGTTTCCACTGTATTAGATTGGAAACAAACAACATACTGTGATTACATAGGATTTTGTGTGTGGGGGGGGGGGTGATTGAGTTATAGGTCCCTATGGGAAACCCATCTCTGTTAGTCCAGGATTATGTGTTTTTTGGAGGAGAAGTGGATAGATAATCCTTGGGGCTGGGCTGTTAATGAAGCGAGACATGATTAGACCACAACCAGATGAACTAACTTCTGAGTTGATCCCTTCCGAGGTCAACTATCTTGACATCTTGTTTTTAACAGAACCAATAAGTTCAGTTCAGTTGTTTGTTTTCCCCTGTATTACTTTGATTGGCGTCATTGTCTAACATAACATCAATTTATCTTTGATTCTCACGCCAGCTGAGAGCTGTTTCTATTATTTTAGTTACACTTAGCTGTAAGATTGAGGTTAGACACAATGGAGGGTACACCATTGTGTTCCACAACAAACTACAACCACAGTCATAATCATGTTGATAAATTACTCAAAACTAAGCATGATTTTTTTTTAAAGGTCTCATTGTGGTACAGCATGGATGCAATTACATTCTGCAGTAGCCATAATCTTGTGCAGATACTTTCTTGGTCATCCTCAAAGATTGTGTTGGAGCATCACTATGAGGGAGAATCAGCAGTAGAGGGGTAGGCGGGTGTAGGAGTGCTGTATGTTTGCGCATTGCATTATGGGAACGAAAGGGGATGGGAGCAATGTGAAGAGATTTACAGTGCTGTGCTCAAGCTGCAGAGATGCTAAAATAGCAGTCGGTATGGTGTTAGCAGCTGATGCAAAGCTGTGAGGACAGACACAACACGAGCGGGTCGACACACTTCACCTAGGAGGTTTTTCACAGGATAGATCTTTTTTAAGTCAGAAGATGTGAGCGAGGGCAAACCGGGTCTTTAATTAAGCATCAGCTTTAATCTGGAGGAGAAGGAGAGCTGATGTTGAGGGATGATGAAGGGTGAGGCTCATTTCATAATCGTTCTCGTTATATCTGTCTCGTTTATAACTGCTGTGCGCGTGCCCATATGGATTTATGTTTGCAACACTAAAAATCTTCTCAGCCACGTTGCGGTGATCTCTCAACAGCCACCTATGGTCGAGCTCAGCTTCCAATTCTGGTCAAAAATGTGTTGTCTGTTTTTACAAGATTATAGAAAGTGATGGTCATTGTGGGAAATTGTCCAAATGCACTCCCTCTGTCATTGCAAGGCATTGGATTCATATAGTTTTCACGTGGTTTATATTGAAGTTGAAGGTGTGTCTTGTGTCAGAGTCTGCTGTGATAGTAATAATCATGTCCCGTCATGTTTGACATCTTTCCTGTCCACCTTTGGATTTGTAGGATGTCACTGATTAAGCAGCAGAAAATGTGTGCACTTATTGCATCAGGTGAGGAGCTTTCTGTTTTTAATAAACTGAGTTAATAAAAACAACCCAAGAAAATGAACTTTGTCTTGCTTTGTAAACATAGCTCCAACATCGATAGTGACATTCTGTTTATGTGCAGCTCGTATACAATGCCACCCATCCAACCAATTTCTGTACCGCTTGTATACAATGCCATCCATCCAACTAATTCCTGTACTGCTTGTCTCCACGGGGGGTCGCGGGCTGCCACAGTATCGGTTTTTCATATTTTACCATCTGAATTCTGTCGCCTCAAATGCAATAAAACAAATGGTTCAAATGTTAATAACTGAGATGGAGGGCAAAGTTAAAATGTCATTTTGGCTTTCTGTTTGCAGGTCCAGGAATGGCTATGTCTCAACTGTCAGATGCAGAGGGCTCTTGGCATTGATATGACCACACCTCGTTCAAAGAGTCAACAACAGATCCATTCGCCTTCCCATCAAGCGAAACCTCTTGTCCAGCCTCAGCAGGCTGCACCTCAGCCAACACAGCGAGAGACTGCAGCACAGCCCAAACCTTTGGCACACAGCCAGCCCGCCCAGCAACAGCAGCCGCAACAACCACAGACTCAACTCTATGGCCAGAATCAGTCCTATCCTCAGTCACAGTCATATTCACAGTCCCAAGCATACCCCCAACCCCAGACATACCAACCGTCCCAGCAATATCCTCAGTCCCAGCAGTATCCCCAGGCCCAGGAACATCCCCAGGGCCAACAGTATCCACAGTCCCAACAGTATCCCCAGTCCCAGCAGTATCCTGAGCCCCAGCAGTACCCCCATTCGCAGCAGTACCCCCAGTCCCAGCAGTACCCCCAGTCCCAGCAGTATCCAAAGTCCCAGCAGCATCCCCAGTCTCAGCAGTATCCCCACTCGCAGCAATATCCCCAATCTCAACAGTATCATCATTCCCAGCAGCATCCGCAGTCTCAGCATTATCCCCAGTCTCAACAGTATCCCCAGGCTCAGCAGCAGCCCTACCAACAATCCCAATCCGGACCCCAGGCTCAGCAGCAGCTTTACCAACAATCCCAATCTGGGCCCCAGGCTCAACAACAGCCTTACACACAGTCCCAATCTGGACCCCAGGCCCAACAACAGCCTTACACACAGTCCCAATCCGGACCCCAGGCTCAACAACAGCCTTACACACAATCCCAATCCGGACCCCAGGCTCAACAGCAGCCATACCAACAGTCCCAATCTGGACCCCAGGCTCACCAGCAATCTTACCCAGCATCCCAGTTTGGACCCCAGGGTCAGCAGCAGCAGCAGCAGCCTTATCCACAGTCTCAGTCTGGTCCCCAGGGTCAGCAATATCCACAAACTCAGCAGTATCCACAGGCTCAGCAGCAGCCTTTTCCACAGTCCCAGTCAGGGCCTCAGACACAGCCTCACAGTTCACAAAGCTTACATAGTCACGCATCTTCCAGTGGTCCCCAGATCCAGACAGGTCCTTCCCATCAGGGAATGAGGTCTGACACGTATTCCCAGAAAGATCTAAGAACTGCTGGAGGTTCTGCAGGAGGTCCCAACCAACCTGGTGGTCCGAGAATTCCCCACCCTGGTGCTGTACCCCTCCCTGGCTTGACAAAAGCACCGTCCCAGCCTGATCTAGGTCGTGGCTCTCCCATGCACCAGTCTATGGCACGGCATCATGACCACACCAGAAGCGCTGGCTCCTCTCCAGCTCACAAGCCACAGAGTCAGGCCCATCCTCCTGCCCAGGATGGACTGACCAAGCTATTCGGCTTTGGAGCATCCTTACTCAACCAAGCGAGTACTCTGATTAATGTGGACCCTTTACCAACCTCTTCCGCGCATCCCAGTCCCGCACGAGGCAAGGTGGTATTCACTAATGCGGCCCCTGACAATAAGCAGCCACAACAAGGGGTCTCAGATGCCAAACCATTTGGCATGGGGGGTTCTCATGGTCCGACTCCACTGGGCGGTCCTCGTGCTCCGGCCCAAACGAGTGGCCCTCAACCTCCAATCCAAATGGGTGGCCCCCATGCACCTAGTCAAATGGGGGGTCTCAATGCACCAAAGCAACAGCAGCAGACTGTAGCCCAACAAGGAATGCCACAACAGCAGTCCCTTCAACAAAAAGACCCACAACAACCTCAAGGGCAGCAGCTTCGACAAATGCATGGGCAAAAGGCGGAACTAAACCAGGAGCCGGCGACGGCTCCCACCGCAGCTCTGCAGCCAGCGAAGCCCAAAGTGAACTGTCCTCTTTGTAAAACAGAGTTGAACATCGACAGCTCTGACCCACCCAACTACAACTCATGTACGCAGTGTCACACTCAAGTGTGCAACTTGTGTGGCTTCAACCCTACACCACATCTGGTTGAGGTAAGGAGAGCAACAAATTAATGCGATACAGCCTGCACAAAATATCTCACACACTGAAATAAATGTGGGTCCATCAAAACAAAAGGAAAATGAGGAAGTAGCAAAGAAAGAAAAATCCTCCTAAGGAAAGGTCACATAATAAAGAAAATGAAAGGCGGAAGATCAGCGTAAAGGGGCAATCTCAGTGCGTTACCATCCACTGATGGAAAAAATATTCCAAATTGAGAGCAGAAGCATTTAACTTGTGCAGACAAGCAGATTGAAAACGACATGTTTGCTTTGAGGCGGCATGAATCCTTCAGGGTCTTTGGGGAATACAGTTGGTCATGCTACTGTACTGTGCTAGTGCCTAGAGATAAACCTCAATATGATCCACAAAGTTATATTTAGCAACTACAGCTGGCTGCTAATTTTATTTCGATCAAGCGTGTATTTTTACTGTGTGAGTGTCTGTGTGTGAGTGTGTGTGTGTGTGTGTTGTATAGCTCAAGAAAGAAAACAGGACGATAGACAACAGCATTACAACAACACAGAAATACATGATAACCTACTGTACATGCAGACCAGGAAACACCCATATTTATTTCTACCCGAGATTGGGTTATTATTATTATTATTATTTTGATTAATGCCATGTTCTACCAGTTATCTGAAATATAAATCTGCTTGATTTATTTTAAACTAAATCATCTGCTCATTATCATGGTGCCCTCTGGCTCATTTCTACAAATGCTATGATTCGGTCATGAAAAATACTGACCATAAACAATTTATTACTTCTACTCTTCTCTGTATTAATTCTCCATTATTTGCACCGATGCAAATCCGATACAAATGTGATTTAAAAAGTAAAATAAATAATTAAGATGCAAATCCGATACAAATGTGATTTAAAAAGTAAAATGAATAATTAAATGGAACCAAAAGTTCACTGGTAATTGGTGCTTTATTTTTGAGGCTACATGTTGCACACAAAAAGCTGGAAGTGATAAAAGCTGGATACAAGGGATGGAAAATTATTTGCATTATTTCAAAAATAAATAGTAGACGAAAACACGGACACACAGTAGCTTACTGTTTACAACATTATGTTCATCGATAAAAAATGTAACGCTCTAAGATGACGGTGCAGATGACTGGCGGTTTGCAAAAGACAAGAACACTGTGTGACAGCAAAACACTTGATTTCTCAATAATTCATGGCAGTTTTTGAAATATAAATAGTGGGAAAGATTAAATATGTAAAAGGTGGTGGTGTCTCCTGAAACAGCAAAGTAGAGAGTCACTGGGTTCACTGGGTTTCATTTGGCTGGCTATTTGGTCCTTATTCCTGACTTTAGCAGTTTTCTGTAAATAAATTAAAAAAAAGACACCAACCCTATGAATGAATTCTCCAGAATAGATTTCATTTTCGTCAACAAAACACAGCAAAAAAGGCTTTTCCGGTAAATAATGCATGACCTTAAATGGTGCAATTCATCGCCGTCGTAGAAGCTGTTCAAATGCCAATAAAACGACAAATAGAAATGATGACGCACACGTACGCTGCATAAGCAGGTGTTGGTGACTGACTGAATGAGGCCATTTGTATGGACCAGTCTGTCACTCTAGCTTTCACAGCCATTGCCGGTGCTGTCTTACCAATTATTACTGCACCAGCCCTACCAACCTGAGACACCATCTTATCATTTGTGTGTGTTTTTCTTGCCCCACTTTTGTAGCTCTAAGCTAGTGTTGACTACATTTGCATTTGTGTTCTCCAACAATAACCAGCCACTATCCTGAACATGCATAGAGTACCTGTAGGGGGCCACAGAAATTTTAGACCATGCAACAACATCACATAGTGACTGAGCATTAAATCCAGCCCTTGAATACAAATACATGATAAGACGAATGAGAAGAAGGCAAAATATTTCCGTCCTACAATTGCTGAAGGGTGAGCAGCAGTATTTGGAATGACACGCAAGCGTCCACTGTGGCGACTGATGTGCAACATAGACAAGGATCCCAATTAAAAATTAACAAGAAGAGATGAAATCACCATTTCAAAATACGGGTGGACAGATCGAGTTAGAATGCAATGAATCATGCTCCCACATTTAGAAAGAACCCAGAACAAAAAAAAACAAAAAAACGAGCAGTAGCCAAACCAGAAAGCTGCTCCTAATGGACCAACGCTTCGCTCCACTACTTCAGGACATCTCGCTACAATTAATAATACAACAACTCCACATACTTTCCTTTACTGTCTTGCTTCACAACTTTATCCAAACTCAACTTTATTTTTAGAGTATTTAAAAATACCACAACTTAAACAGTGTAGTGTATAAAGATCAATCATAAAACATAATACAAGATTATTACTACAATAATAATAATAATAATAATAATAATAATAATAATAATAATAATAATAATAATAATAATAAGTGTTATTCAAACCTCTTCCTCACTTAACTCTACTTAACTGAAGTGCTACCAGCCACTCCATATCTCCTCTGAGATGCCATCTTTGCTGCGGGGACATCAACTGGCAGTAGTTCCTCATGGCTGTAGGTGGAGCAAAAAAGGTAAAAGGTATAGAATGCCATGCCCAGACGATACCTTGCACCAAAAATAAATGGCACAATGGGGCAAAATGCTATGAAGAAAAAAACAAAGAAAGAAAAAATAGAATTAACAATTTTAAAATACCACACCAGATTCCTATTTTTTTCATTGGAATATTT